>NC_056731.1:1462646050-1462718550 GCF_019279795.1 Protopterus annectens | reverse complement strand
CTAGGGGCATTACAGTCTGTCCCTGTGGGTAGTGGGCCATACCCATCAACTGTGTAGAGCAGCACCAACTCACAAGTTGTATGCCAATCTCATGTGTGGTGTGTAATGGAATGGATGTATATTACTGTGGCCAATAGCTAGTGGTGGAAGTAATGCCGTAATGATGGGCACTTGGGTTCCAGAGCCCACCACTTGCAGGACACTCAGTTTAACATGTATTGTAGCATGCTGAAATGTCATAGGTGTGTAATAGGGTTACCTGCAATCTGGCCCTATATATGCACTTCTAATGTTAGGCTGTGTCCATATGTGGCACCTGTCTGTGTTGTAGCAAGGCAGAACAGTGCAGCTGTGCAGGAAAAAGTTTTGAGATTGTGGACCTGATGTCTGAATGTACCCCATATATAGATATGCATATGTGTGCATGCACACACACACACACACACACACATATATATATATATATATATTATATATATATATATATATATATATATATATATATATATATATATATATATATATATACATGTATGTCTACAGATATACAGATACCCATATGTAGACATATATATATAAACACATGTATACAACATAATATATATCTACACACACACACACACACACACACACACACACACACACACACACACACACACACACACATATATGTATGTAAAAACATGTCCCCTATATTACCACCACAGTGCTGCATGCTATGTGAGAGGGAATAGCACACATAGTAATACACACAGATATATGCAGCAGTAAGTGTGTGCAACATGGATGGGTATGTCACATGTGAACCCCTTGTTGGGGCCACATTTCCCTTGTATGTGAAGTAGGGAATGAGAATACGGGGAAGTATGGCAGGTATATTTGTGGAGGTGGTCTGGGTTGGTAGATATAGATGACAGCCTACACGGGTGGTATATGACACATGTGGTGGGTAAACACCCTGGATGGTGTGTGTGGTCTGCGATGTGGAAGCCCCATGGGCCCACATATGGAAACAATGGAAACAAGCCTCCTACCCATTGCTACTCACAACAGCAGTCCACATCCCTGAAGGTGCCTGGCCTAGAGACTGAGGAGGAGGAGCATGTGGACCCTGTGAATGTGTACTGGGTGCCTCAAGGTGATGTAGCACATCCCACAAGTGTCTTTGGAGCCCGCTATGGAACAGACCTTGGACCTGGTAACCAAACACAGTAGAGACTGCCAAGAACTATACAGATTTCCACTCTACAACCACTATAGGTATCCAAACACTTTACTGATTTCTCCAAAAATACAAGTTGAGCACTTTCTTCCCACAATCAGGTCTTCCTCAGAACATTTAAAACACCAAACAACTTGCTCTTAAATACCCATAGGCAACTACCCCACCTATTCCAACTAAACAATTAGCATCCTCACAGAATACTTAAAGCAATTGTACACAAAAAACTCATTTACTCAAAAAAATAGACACAAAACCACATTTTCTCCACTGGGGAAATAACATTGATGGCAACTACCATAAATTCATATCCTAATACTTCAATAAAAAGTTTATATTTATATAAAATGATAATATTTGTTAAAAAGTATTGCTTATACAAATTTTTATATACACATAATAAATGTTAACATTAAAACCTAAAAATTAATAAAATACTTATATGCAAAAACATTCCTCCTTCATACTTCCTGTGACTATGCCTAAATATTAAACAATGTGCTTAAAATGGCTTTGAACAACAAGAAAATGAACAACATATAAATGTGCATAAAAAGATCTTGGGCCTGAACTTGGTTGACAGGATCATGGCTGTGTGTGCCCCCCGGGGGGGGGGGGGCAACACCCCCTGAGGTTGTTCCACCTGAAAGTGGTGCTGGACCAGTATATGAGGAGGCCCCAGGGTGGGTCTCACATGTAATGTGGCCTAGTAACATGGGCAGATGAGGTTGGGGAGGTTGTTCTGCTGGCAATTATTCCCTAAACATGCTATTGTGTAACTGTTATAGAACATATGTGGGTAGTAATAGTCTACACAATCCCAGAACATGTCCAACAGCATGTATAGATATATCCAATAACACAGAATGTCAGATGTCCAGCAATCACATAGCAAACATACCATATGCATATATGGAACCATAGTTGCCCTGACAAAGGCATGTAGGTGAATAGTCAGTAACAGGTCAGCAATGGTAATGTCCACACAGGGAACATTGCTGCAAACACATAGCACAGAGTGTGGTACAATACAATATATGTCCCACTGGTAGGTAAGCTGTAGCTATACCTATTGAGTTGTGTGAACAGTTTGTTGTTGATAATATGGTGGGGGGTGACAGAGATGTGTATTAAGAACTATGGTAACCTTGCTGTATGAGTTTCTCAGACCTGTTTCCATCTTTATGTCTTTCAGGCAAGATGTCCCATGGATGCCTACCTGCATATTCAGCGTCTGAGAATGACATTGTGCTGAACTATCTCATTCAGCATTACCCTGTTCTGTTTGGCTGGGCTGCCCATGAGCAGCAGGAGTGGACCGCCCTGTGGAAGGACCTAGTCCACTGAGTCAATGATGTTGGACTGCTTAACTGCAGTTATGGTCAGGTCCAGCATCATTGTTCTGACCTGCTTCCCAATGCCTGTTGGCATGCTGTTGCAGTCCAGGGGGATCACCTCGCAACAGGGGGCATCATGCCATCCATCCCCCCAAACACGTGTCGAGGAGCTCCTCGCCAGCCTCGTGGCACCTGCCTGTCCACACAGCCAACAACTGCCAGACACCATTGTGGAAGTGGGTGCTATCCACACACTGGTTGAGTAGCATGCAGGTAAGGCCACAGGGCACATCAGTAGACCACTGTTGTGTATGCATCCTCATCTGTACAGGTAGATCATGCATATCTGACATGTCATATATATAGTTTGTTGCTGTATAGTAGTAATAAACAGATGTTCATAAGTGGTAGTATTGTGGACTTGTACTGTTGATGTACTATAATGCTGCACCCACCATGTAACAATGCCACAGCTGTGGCTACTGACATTGCATCTCTCACACTCTTATGCAGGTCCCTCTGGTATACCACCAAGGCAGCAGCCTGTAGCTTGTGAGTATGGTTTATGTTGATGCTTGCTAATACACCGGGCATGTAGTGGCTAGGGTATATTCCATGCACACATGTAACACACCTACCCATAATGCATGCTGCACATGTTCACATATTGTTGCTGTTAAATGCACTGCATCACAATGGTGACCATGATGGGGTATTGGAAGGGTATGTCAGACACCTGCAAGATAACTAACATTCTGTCATTGTGAAATGTGTCCACAGGGATTAACATAATGGTGGGACACATGGCCTACAGTAGGGACATGTGTGCAACATCACCCTTATACAGTGCAACAACAGTGTATATACCAGTATTACAATGGCAACTGTTACAGATCTACACTATGGCATAACACATCTTCAAAAAGGCTGAAGGTGGGGAGGGGGTGTCAGCATGACACACCAGTGCACTGCAGCAAGGATCCTAGGGATGCTAAGAATGGCTATATTGGCACACAGCAAGGTTCCGGATCTGTGGCAGATGTAACCCTACCCCCACAGCAATAGTGATGGCAGTGTGTGAACACCAAGGGATCTGCACATGAGTATACCTTGCAATCATGCAGAGTTGGGGGACATGTGTAGGACAGACTGACCATACACTGGCAAATGCAGATGGCCCATGCTAGTATACCCCTGCCAGGAAGAGTGACTGCTGTAGTACACATAACTATAGGTCCAACAAACCATCATTATAAGGGTGTTCACTCATATGCACACATGGAGTGTATGCATCGCAGTCAGAATCTGCACACCTAACACATTTTGTAGACATTGTATGTGAATGTACAGGACATATGTCACATATCAGGCTCATGTACTGTTAATATATGCGGTGATGTGGTGCCATGGCAGATCAAGGAAGGGTGCGTCATATCAATAAGGGCGTGTACACTCCCCATAGCCATTGTATGGTCTGACGGTTGTCAGTGTAATAGTATTGGATTAGTCATACATGGTCCGCTGATACTGAGATCTGTAAACCAGACATCAGGCATTCTCAAATGACATCTGTCCACATATCATCCCAGGTATGTGTTGCTGAAAAATATATGGCTTGTGAGCATTAGAGCTGACATAACTGACAAAGTACTACACATTCAGCAATGGGTTGTACACCTGTCAGGTTTTGTGCACAGTGCATGGCAGGGTGCAGAACAGGTGCACAGCAATACTGTGTACATGAGTGCAGTGGTTTCCAGAGGAAAGGGCATCACCTACTAACACAGCCCATGCATCACACACATGTATACTGTTGCTAGCATGGATTGACTATAGCTGCACTGCATGCTGTTGTGTACAATATGTTATGCATGTTGACAGATGGGTAATGGGAGGACTGTGTGTACTATCTTTGTGCAACCTCACCTGTATGTGTGTGTGTGTGTGTGTGTGTGTGTGTGTGTGTGTGTGTGTGTGTGTGTGAGGGGGGGTTATTTTGTCTGTAGGTTCACTCTGGTGGAGTGGAGGGAGGTTGATGCATGTAGGATGTGTGTGTGGGCATGTGTGTGTGTTTGTGTGGGTGTCCATGTATGCACATGTGTGATTGTGGGTTTGTTCATACGGCAGTACTTGCCTTTGGGATCATGCCGTACATGGACATGGACTGACAGATGACACACCGGGAATACTTGTCTGATATGTAATCACAGGACAAGTGATATTATAATAAGGTCTGTAGCATGGAACGTGCATTGAGAGGGAAAGTAGACACCAGTTATACCCTTAATATCACATTTAGCAGAGAGGTGAATGAGAACGCACCTATGCAGTACTACAGATGCATTGGGGAATTACTAGACAACACCAGGGAGTGTATGCATATATTACAGTTGTCACATGGTAGGTTGATTGAGCAGCATATCTGGCATGTACTGAGCAATATTTACACATGACATTCCATTGTGTGACATTATGGAGTGAACATAGTACCCCCTCACATATAGGGCCATGCTCACTATGTCTGGACATACACAGGGTGAACACTGAATGACAGCAGTAAGGCCATGTAAAACCTACTCCACTCAGGTCAAGGAGGTAATGGAGTAGCAGGTCTTGTGTTGTGATCACTTGTCTAGGGATTTAGAGGAATGATACATTAATGAGTGGTATTAATGAGTGTATGTTACCAAGTGTGATGCAGGATGGGGAACTCATGGGCATAAATGTGGGACTGTCTGTAAAATCACAGACAGGTAGGCATTAAGGTGGAGTGTGTGTGTGTGTGTGTGCATGTGCGTGTGCGTGTGTGTGTGTGTGTGTGTGTGTGTGTGTGTGTGTGTGTGTGTGTGTGTGTGTGTGTGTGTGTGTGTGTGTGTGTGTGTGTATGTGTGTACTGTTATGCAATGCTGTACAGGTCTTAAAGTGCGTTTCTTGTTTTCCCCCACAGGTGGCGAGGTGAATCAGGGTCCCTCCTGCATGCAATCTGATGTTGGTGTCCATACAGACACCAAAGATGATGATAGTACTGTTGAGGCACAGGTGTGGTTGTCAGTGGCTGAAAAAGCATCATCATTTGACATCCCTCTCATAGCCACCCCAACCCCACACACAGTTTCAGTGCCTATACATACCCCATTACCAGTGGCCATAGCAGAGGGACAGTTGGCGGTTAGTGGCAGTGCACAGGAGAGTGTGGTATTCATGCCTACTGTGTCTGGTCACAGCAGGCATAGCCGGATGTCCTGCAAGTTACCACATAGGCAGATGTTCCAGGGTGCTCATGGTAGGGCCACTAGTCATCATGCCCCTGGTGGAAGGACCACAACTGGTACCACCAGGCACATGTTTCAGGCTGTAATGGGGATGCAAGCATGTATGGAACTGTACACCAGACGGGGCCTGAAGCTGCAGAGGGCTGCTCTCACATCTGCAAACGACAACTTCCATGAACTGTCTGGTGCCCTCCATGCTGATACCGAGGTCATCGATAGAAGGTTTGGTGAGATGATCTGCCTCATCGACCGTGGTTTGTCTGTGCTTGAACATGTGGTGGGAGTGCGGCGACAACCGTGTGGATGTAGGCCAGCAACACCAACAGCTGGCGGTCAATGTGGACATGCCAGGACACCAAGGCGCTCCCATAGTGGCAGTACCAGCCCCAGCACTGCAGGGGGACACTGTCCACACCACACCACAGCAGGCCACAAGCACATGGTCCTGGCCATTCCTGGGAGGGACCTGGTTCCAACGGACATCTGTCTTCATTAGGGGAGAGTAGCACATTGATGCCTATACCTGGATGTACCAGTGGAACCCCTGGCAGGCGCAGTCTGCGCATCCATGGCCAGAGGCAGTGAACTGCACACCCTGCCAGGTATGGTCTGCAGCTCTCCATAAACACCTGTATAAGGCAGCCACATGGCAGAACTGTGTGCATGCATACCCACACACTATACGCACACACCTAGGGCAATCCCATACCTACACACACCACATCACCACACCCAGTTCAACTCATTTCACCCCTCACCCACACACATGGTGTCAAATGTATGGCCTACCCTCGGCCTCTGGCAAACCAACAACACACCCTGTGCATATGATGATACCTGTGCCACATCCCTGTCATCCATAACATTGATGCAGGGACAGGCTAATATGGTTCTGATGCACACAGTGACTGTACTACAGTGTACCAATGTACTGCAGTGTAACATGTTGTCAGGAGTAATGTTTAATGCATACATGTCAGGTAGTGTAGCTGCCCAGCAATGATGCATTATAGCTGTTAGTAACACTGGGTGATTATTGTCTCCATAATGTTATCCATTTGTGTTGTAGGTATACATGTGTCAGCAGGAGGATGGTCTGCAGTCATATTCCACAAGGGGTATGGCACTGTGGTGACACTATAGCTATGACATATCTGGTATACAGTTGAACACGTCACAGGTTTGTATAACAGTTATTGCCTGTCCTACATGGACAGGTGACCCGCTGGGACATGTATAATCTGCAACCTCATGTAGACCCATCCACTTACACGCACACTCTTACTTGGCAACACTGGGACTAGACCCCTACCTAGGTATGTAGTATTACTGAACTGTGTGGCTCTCATTGCACACACCACACAGCATGTAGGGTGAGGTGTGTTCCAGGTTGCATGTTACATGCAGAACATCCCCAGACATGTGCAGTATGGTAATAGGGGATGTAATGGTTGTATGTGGACAATACATAGTGTGACATACCATCATATACACATTAACAGACACATAACAGGCAGACACACATCCGAGAGACCAGGGCCTATTGGTGCTAATTAACTTGTACATGTGCCCAGTATGTTACAAGTAGGCTGCACACAGCACATGCATAACTGGGCTGGATTGTAGTATCAATTACCTGTATGGTTGATGGTGAGAGTGGTCACCATAAAGTGGTACACGGGACATATACGGGGTGTACCATGGTGTAATGACAGTGTACACAGCACCCACATCCCCAGTGGATATTGTACTCACTGGAATCCATGATGACACTTTGACATACCCAGCATCACATGTTGCCCATGACAGTGATGCAACCTATTGTATATCGCAACAGTGGTACTACAGGGATATGCATCTAATGCACATGCCACAGGCATAGTAGGGTGTTGCATTGTCATGCCTCACCTATAGGCAGCAACAACAATATCTGTACTACTGTGTGGCAGTGCGTATTTTAATAGGAGTATGTGGCCTCAGAGTGCTGTACCCTACAGATATACAGACATGCACACATAGACACACTTGCCAGAACTCAATGGGTATCCCATGCCTATCGACCCATTTGTACAACACTGTTGTGCTGGTACTGCAAGGCTCATGTAGCTGGTAGGGAAAGGAGCATAATAGGGTAGATGTAATGTCCGATACAGCAGCAGCCACATCTGACTATGGCAATGGGTGTTGTGATGGTTGTGAAGGCCTCATGGAATTCTCAACTACAGGCGTACTAACACACAGACACTGCTATCCTCAGTAATACACACATACACATGTGTCAGTACTGGGGTACATCGCTGATGGTGGTCATAGCTTTGTACCTGGCTATTGTCCATGGAGAGATGGGTTATGTTGGGGATGTGTGTACAGTGGTATCATGCCACCTGCCATGTGCCAGCAGGCAATCTATCCATAGACACCACTGTGGTGACCTTCAGAGTGAGAGTGACATGTATCAGCCAATCTGCACATGGCCACTGAGGTGATTCAGTTGACATGTATGCAACATGTATTACAACATGTGGTTAGTGTCTGTGATGGAGACCTGTACCCAAGCATGTTCTGTTGACTGTGATAGTGTAGTGGAGGTACCCATGGCATGTGGTGCATACAGGGTGTTGTCTCCTATAAGTGCCAGTTATTACACAGCTGGGCAGACATGTCAGTGTCAATCAAGCATAGGTTGCCTGTATGCATTCCAGCTGGATACCTGCCATCTGCACATCTGTACAGGGACTAACAAACATCAGCTTGGCAAGTAGCTATGCAGTAGGATGACTGTGTCGACAGAGAGATGTTAGACAACAATATGTATGCCATTACTACATGTTGGAAGCCCTAACTAACATGTGATGTACAGATGATAGTCTACAGTTACATTCCACGTCGGATCATTATCCAGTAGAGGATGTATACTGTCACACAGCTCACACACCAGGAACATGACAGTGAGGCCTCAGAGTCCAGCTATGCCTGCAGGTGTGCTTCTTGTCAGTACTACATGTAGCACTCTACTCTTGCCTTGGAAAGCACAGTCAACAGTAGTACCGGCATGATACACTACATGCCAGTGTGACAGCATGTACCCTGGGTTACAACCCCTGTATGTAATACATTCACATGGATAACATTGCTGTACAGGTCTCATTAACTTGTGTGTCCCAGATATGACTCTCACACCCCTTGCTACTGTAATGACAGCACATAGATGCATGTATTGTACATGGCATTACATGCACTTATTACAGATGTCATTACCCTGCTATGTTATCAGACTGGGTGGTGAGAACTGGTTACCAGGGCTAAGCCATGCTTAGCAGGTGTCAGCATTGCTGCAATATAACAGCTAAGCAGATTTACTCACTGGTAAGCAAAGCCTACATGGTGTAAGTGCCTATACATTTAACTGTACCTTAGCACTGCTTAGCTTCAGGCAAACCTGCGCAAACCCGCTTAAAGCTTCTCTAAACTGCCTTAACCACTCTGTATCCAACAGACATTGTTCTTCCCAGCAACAAAATAAACAGCCTTTGCAGGTCTTGAACCCAGGATCCTGTACATTATAGTCACAGCAGTTAACCACTATGCCATGACCACTGTGAAGACAGTTGTTGTTTTTCCAATATATCTGTCACTACACATATTGATTAGTATTGAACAATTGCTTTGACTTCCACAATTGCATAGTAGTTGCATCACATATGTTGTTATATTATAATGTACACATATCAGATACATATAGTGAGATACATCTGGGAAGGTATACAGAACTGTGATGTTTACACATGACAGGAATATGGATATATACATACTCATTAACCTATCCAAAACCAATCTCAACAAATTATCAGGATGTTACAATCTTATAGCCAGATTCGCTACTGGCATGGCTTTTAGGACCCACCATTGCCAAACCTCAAAGCACTGGGATGGCTAGAGTATCCTCCTATTCTACAGTTCAACCTGATAACACCTCTGCTCTCAAAAATATTCTCACCCCTCATAGTGCCCCTAGGCCATTACGCTCAGCTGATAAACTATTGATACTGACCCAAAAATCCAACAACTCTGCAGGTGATGCTATATTTGCCAACTCAACTGGTAAAATCTGGAATCTACTCCCTACCACCATTTCCAAGGAAACCTCACTACCCCTATTTAAAAGAGAACTCAAAAAATACCTCACATCTCATTGGCTGTGCTCTTGTTCTAAACCTGACTAACAACTTCACTAATACATGTCTTGCTACCCAACCTGCTGTTTAGCCAAGTATCTATGCCTCATAGCATTTGAATATCTAAGCATTGTAAATTATGAAAATCTGATTGTATTCTATGTTCACATTTTCTGATATGTCTCTGCCAGTCAGATGTAAGTCTACACATTGTGTATATTGATATCTGCCTATATTCTTTGTCTATAATTTTCTAAACATGTCTGGTTGAGTTTATCACTCAGTGATGTATGTACTGTCTCTTTTTTGGTATGTGGAGCTTTTCTCCCTGGGCATCCACTGAAAATGAACATATATCCAGTCGGACTATCCCGGTCAACAAATGTTAAATAAAAAAATAAAATGTCTCATGTTCATACACATATATATTCATACATATGTCTGTCTACACATCTGTATAGTGCATCATATATTTGGCCATTTGTAGATCTCTTTGTATATACATACATATATATATATATATATATATATATATATATATATATATATATATATATATATATATATATATATATATATATATATATATATATATATATATATAGATATATATGTATGCACATCCTATGTGTACAGATACACCTATTTATGTCGATATATATGTAGATATCCATAACTATATGTGCATATGTATCTATATCGGTATATGTGTAGACATATATCGCTGTGTATATGTATATATTTGAGTGTTTATTATGTATATATATATGTATGTACATATCTATATCCATATATGTATGTAGATATTTATATGTGTATATATATCTATATAGATAAATATATATACATATATGTTTACCATATGTCCAGAACATGGAGTGGAGTCCTACCTCAGCACCAATAGTCCCAACCTCTTAGTGCAAGGGGATGTCATGTATGTATTGCAGGTATATATGTAGACTGTTGTTAATGTAATAGAGGTTGTCTTAACAGACATGTTGTGTGTGGGAGGTCACATCTGCTTTTGACATGTGCGCCATTGGCTATTGACAGGCATCCTAAGGACATCATAGTACAGTACCACTGCTAGCACAGTAATAATCCTGTGGACTACAGCAGGGATATTACCAATATATGTTGCCAGTATGGCACTCTGTAGTTAGTCCAGAGGTGTACATATATCCCCTTCATGCGAGACATGTGGACCACGCCTCTCAATGTGGATGTTAATAGCCATGTACATGGGTATATCACATAAATACTGGACTACATATGCCTACACAGTTTATGTATGCACACACGCCAGTCTGTCCTGACACATAATACCTGGTGGTGCAGAGGTCACATGGCCACAAACTACCCAGTAGTTAGTGATATACATCTGTACAGAATCCCACTGCTTTGTCAGAAATACACAACAGTTATGGTGGCCTGGCAGCAGTATGTCTTGCAAATAACTGGACACAACAGCACACTTGGTAATTACATTAGGCTGCTAGGCATGTCACAAAGCATTGTGCAAACTACAGGCAGACTGCCACAACACTGGACAATATTTTGTATGGTGGAATACACATGTACCTGTGATTATAGTGGGCTCTACATGCATTTCACAGCACAGAGTAACAGACACCTGTGAGAAAGTGTATACCACACAACCAATGTAAACACAGCCACATATGGTACACAAGCTTAATATGACACTGTATGTTCTGTCAGATAAACACCATCCTCATGTGTGCCACTCACACACTAACCCTACATACACTGGGTCATGGCACAGTGTGGTCCGATGGCTATCTGTGGTGTGGGACATGTGTGTGTCTGGCCCTACAGACATGTGAGCCAATAAGTTACCATACACTGGAGCAGCATGTAACATCAGATAGAACAGGACCAAGAACAATGGCATCTACAACAGTCTGTGCACAGTCCAAGGTACGTATGTGCAATACACATACTGTCTACAATCATGCTAAGTACACAGACCCCAGTACTGTACACACAACCACAGAATACCCAAGTTATGTCCTCAGAAACAACCCATACTATACATAACAAGTCTAGCTGTCTGATATCTGAATGGCTTGTTATCAGGCATGTTGTCAATAAATAATGGTGTACAAAACATATACACCTCTTACTGCATGACATATGTACAAAGGTTGACAGACTTGTGGCTGGAGCTATGGACACTGGCCCAATATTTGCATGTTGCTGTGATAACCTCATACATTTACTGACGTACCAGGGTTTGTTGTGACATATGTCCTATGAGGGATATGAAGTCAGTAACTCTCATGGCTGTCACCATGTACTGACTGCAACCCTCACAGTATGCTTCTGCATACACACACTGCCCTATCTGCAGATGACCCTACAGACGGAAGTTTCATCAAAAACATAGCACTGTCATGAGAGGTATTAAAACATGTAGCCAGCCATATCCACACACCCCCTATTAAACCGACATTATTCCAAATGTAGAATAGCAACACTTTACATTCGGTAGTCATGTCTGGCACATCCCCCTCCTGTCTGTTGGCCTGTTTCCACAGTGTATGTTGTTAGAGGTAAATCCCAAAACCATCTGTGATGCTGTTTGCCAAACACCAGATCTAGGTCCTGCTCACAGTGAATGAAAAGGCCCAACGCCAACATGATGTTCCTAGATATTGGAGCGTGTTTCCATGCAATTGGCCATGGGAATGTTACCACAGCTGTTCCACATACAATCAGCTAGAGGAGGACTGCAATTCATGCAGAGTCCATCAGCTGATCATGAGCATCACTTACAAAACACAAGCTGCTGCCTAAGCAAAGCAGGTGTACTTCTCCACATCCACCAGAGAGGGAGTGAGAGAGACAGACAGAGACAAAGTAAGTCAGGTAGGAGAGTAAAACCTAAGCATGCTTGTGTCACACACCAACCAGTACAATGTTTCAAACCACTGACTGGCTATGTATTGCTATCACATGTCTATGCTGTTATTGCATGCGCCACATAGCTTACATTTTGGGCAGTTGTCCAAACGTACATGTGATTGTGAGTGACATCTGCAAAAGAGATATAGTAGCAATATGGTAGGTGTAGTACACATGCCTGTCCACATGAAGAGGTGTCAGCGTCAACACAGCCATACTCTCTCAGGGACTCACACACATTGACACACTTGGCAAGATTAGGAATAAACTTCCTAACTAGTTAGTTTGCAACAATACAGTAATGCACAGGTATCACATGCACCACAGGGGTTATCAGGAGGTTATATGGACAAAGGGTATGTGATGGTGTCTGATGTCAGACAGCATGCTTCAGTATGTCTATGGGAGCTGTAGTAAGTGTGAATGTGGTCAAAAGCATCATACACCACATACATAGACACAGAGTGCCAGTACTGACATGCATGGGTGCTTTGCTTCACAGGTGTGTAGTGGTTGACTGTGCTAGTAGGCTATACAAGGCTAGGTGAAGGGTATACCTTGGTATCAGGCCACATGACAATGGTCTGCTGTGTGGCTCAGGTGTGTAGTGTCTGGATTGGCCCACACAGGTGGGTATTGTATTCACCATCCAGTCACCTGGATTACTATGTGGCCAGTGCTGTGCAATGCTTGCCATGTAAGTGTTCTATAGTCCATGACATGGACGGTGTCTGGGATGTGCACACATGCATGTACGGTGACATGTGGAACTGTACCTGGGGTGTCTGACCCATGTTGTGTACACAGATTGTTATCATCAGATGTGCCAGTCCTGGCCTCATGTGGTGGGAACTTGTAATGGAAAGCAGGTTGACCCTGCACCTACATTGATAGCATGATACAGGTATTCCCTGGTGCCAGTGGCATCTGTCCATACAGGGCATGTGTTTAAGGTATGGTATGTCTTTTGTGGGTCACATTTGATGGCACCACAGTTATTGCAGGCATCCAGTGGGGAACATAGTGAAGGTGCACTGTGTGCAATTACGTACCTATTGTACTGATGGACATAATGCCATGCCCACTGTAGTACATTGCAATCACACCATGGTTACTATCTGTGGGCAATATGCACGGCACTACCAACATAGCGGTTGTTGCCTAGGCAAGTGTGTTTGTGTATGACACATGGGTTGAGAGTGTTCTCTGGGTAATATAAGGGTTGCTTACTTTGTTTGCCAGGCTTTGATGTCACAAGTAGGGGTATGAATTGGCACCCCAGCCTCTTGGTTATTTAACATTTGTTATCCTTGTAAGGTGGATAAGCCGCAGTGGTACATTGGTAGTGTTGTTACCTCACAGCAAGATGTTCTCCTGTTCGATTCTCAGCTGGAGTGCCTTCTGTGTGGAGTCTGCATGCCCTCCCCGTGGTCGAGTGGCCTCCGAAAGACATGCGTGAATGGGCATGCCTTCGCTGAAGGTTGGGCATTGGGCTGGCAACTCTGCACCATAAAAATCGACTGCCAATCATTAGCGGACTGGAGTTCCGCTGTGGCGACCCCTAACCGGGAAAAGCCAAAAAGACAAACAACAACAACATACTTGTAAGGTGGACATTGTGACATATAATAGGGCCACCATATATGAAATTTGCAAAACCCGCTCCACAATGAGTCCAGTTGTTATACACTCACAGCCACCTCCACACAGGATACGAATGACAAACACATACACATACAGTTGCCGTGATTGGGATGAGAACTCCTACTTAATTCGTTTATCACACTACAGCATTGCGCAGTTATAGGATGAGCCATGGAGTAGTGCAATGGAGGTTGTAGTGACTGTGAATGGCCTCAAAAGCATTGCTCCCTACACAGACAAACACACTTGCCATGTCTGGGAATAGAACCCCTATTGAGGGCAATGGAGGTTGTAGTGACTGTCACGTCTGGGAATAGAACCCCTACCGAACTACTATAGCACATTACAGCATTATGCTGTTATAGGACACACCACAGAGATTACTGGAGTACTTTTTCCCCAAAGATGTATTTCACTGGGAATGATATCAGCAGGCTTGCCAAAGTAGGGCAATGGAGGTTGTAGTGACTGTGAATGGCCTCAAAAGCATTGCACCCTACACAAACAAACAAACACAAACATCCACACTTGCCATGTCTGGGAATAGAACCCCTACTGCACTATTACATCACACTATAGCATTATGCTGTTATAGGACATGCCACAGATATTACTGGAATACTCTGTACCCAAAGATGCATTTCACTAGGAATGGCATCAGCTGGCTTGCCAAAGTAGGGCATTTGAATTGTAGTGAGTGTGACTAGCCTAAAAAGCATTGCTCCCTACACAGACATACACAGCTGCCAAGTCTGGAATTAGAACTTCTACCTAACTAGTTTATCACACTACAGCATTACACAGTTATAGGGCATGACACAGAGATTACTGGGCTATTTTTTCCCACAGGTGTATTTCAAAGTGAATGACATCAGCAGGCTTGCCAAAGTAGGGCATTTGAATTGTAGTGAGTGTGACTAGCCTAAAAAGCATTGCTTCCTACACAGACACACACACACAAACAGTGGTCATGCCAGGGATTAGAACTCCTCCCTAACTAGTTTATCACACTACAGCATTACGCAGTTATAGGACACACAACAAAGATTACTGAGCCACTTATTTCCCAAAGATGTATTTCAAAGTGACAGACATCCGCAGGCTTGCCATAGTAGGGCTATGGGGAGGGCAGTGTGTGTGCATGGGCCATAACCCATTCATCTAGAGGTAGATACACCACACTCAGGCACACACAGGTTTATATTCTGCAGGTACATGTATACAACTGCTAGATGACTACTGCCTTGTACAGTCATGTTGCACAGCTAGCACTAGCACCACAGAGTCTTTAATGCTGAGGGATACCAGTGGCTAATTTCCTACAGTGAGTGACATTTACACATCACGTTGTTGTAGCCATTTGGCTGTGTGCTGGGTGGGACAGGCCTCATGATGGACAGTTCTTTGGCACTGCCACTCTCTTCTACATATCTATGCATGTCTACTTTTGGCATATTATACTGTGTTGTCCTTGGATATATGTGTGTATTCATATCCAATATGTGCACAAAGCACGATTGGTGCATACTGAGTGTATGCACTAACATCTGCAATTGTCAGATATGTATGGTCCACTGTTGTTGGCAGACATGGGCTTCATTTGTTTAAGTGCATGAGCATGCCCAGTATGACCTTTAAGTATGCTGTTGTCTGACATGGCCTTCATTTCTCTAAGTGTGTGAGCATGCCCAGTATGTCCTTCTGTACTGAATGCATGGAGACATTCCAGGTAGATTGTACTCCCGTGCAGACATTTGTGTTCTATACCTACAACTAGCAAACTGTTTCTGCAGGATATCTGTAGATCAGTTGGCAATATGGGGTCAAATTGTGCAAGGGATAGTGTGTACTGTAGGTTATTTTGTCTGTGCTGTTTCTGCTACATGTTACTGGTGGTAGCAGAGATATTCCGACATGTGTACTGCTATACACTGTGATGTTTTATGTCCTCAAGTACTGTCAGGTAGACATATTTGCTCATAGTGATGTCCTGTGGAACACAGGATGAATGCAGCTGTGTCCAGTGTTGTGGTCAAACACCTACATATTCCTGGAAAGTTATGCCATTCTGGAGGGGGAGCTGCAGACACTTGCTGCTGGGTCTGTGCATCCACTTCAGCACCTTGGTACAGTGATGGAAGAGGATCCCATATGTGTACATCCATCGATGTGACAGTATGGCCTTATCTTGCTGTGGCAATACCTCACAGCTGTACAGATTCACACATGTTACCCAGAGGCAGGGGTCATAAATCAGGACATTACCCATATTGTGGTTTATGGGCAGATTTGTAGCCACCCATTTTTGTTTTTGCAGCCAGGGTTAGTTTGTGAATAAGGCTGTGTTTCGGACTTTGCACATTCCATGCTTCCCATGCTCCCACCCTCCCTCTATTATTCTATCCTCTTCCATACATTATGCAAACATTCTCTGATACTTTCCCTATAGTTATCACCTCATCACAGCTGTGTTTTGGTGTTGGTCCACAGCTCATGCAGTGGGACATGGTGGACATGTTACTGTGGTTTGTCTACATGAACTTGGATATGGGTTATGTGGAGTGTGTTATGTTGTTATTTGGGTGTCCATGACATAACATACATTGGCAGTGCGGGTAAGATGCAGGCCTTTGGCAGAGGCCTGTAGGCCATTTGGTGGTGATGCAGGCCAGCTGTAGCAGGCCGTTGCATTCTGTCACTCCTACAGTCCCAGACTGCCATACAGTATATTCCCCTGGGGTGACAGGTTAGGTGTGCTAAGTATTCATGCCAATACTTTCTATCAGTATTGATCAGGTGGTGTGGATGCTGGCAGGGTGCTGCTTACAGCTAGGGACACACCTGCATGGAACATCTGCACTGCATGCTGCACTCTTTTGCTATTGCCATACACAGGTTGGGGTCATATTGTACCCATTCCCAACAGCAGGGATAAGACCAGAGAGGTACCTGTGGGTGGTGCTTGGGTGAGCTGGGTGCATGTGTGCTATGGACACTACTTGCATCTGACTCACCGATATGCATGGGGCATTCCAGTTATGCTGGCTTGTGTAGGGACATCAGTTGTTTCTCAATACATCAGTCCTATCACTTTTGTAATCTGCAAGTGTTCAGCCAGACAACATTGGTATTCCCTACTACAAGCATAGATAATATGATGCATACCTGTATATACACTTTCAAAGGTGTGTCCATTTCATGGTTACACATTATACACTGTATGTCTGGGGTACTTTTCCCTGTGTACTGCTTGTATATCTAGCCCAACAGTCATGCCATGTCCATCTTACAGATGGTGACACATATTAACGCCATACATTTACAATGGCTTACTGCTAGAATGTGTTATACTGGGGAGCATTGTCTTTGGCACTGCAGTTGTGAGGACATGGCCTTGTCATCGACAGTAGTGGGCAATGGCCACCAGGTCAAACCTCAACATGCATGCATACTGACCACTCTCACACAATATGAAACACACACCAACCTAACACATGCATACCTGCATATTGTACAAATGCTACAATCTATCCTGCTACCTTGGCCACCTCAGGTCATTTGTGCTCCACTGGTATTATACCTACACATACATGTTACTATATGTCTACATCAGATTGGAGGGGGCACACCTGACTCTTACTACATTTCTACATAGGATTGGGGGGGTACACCTGACTGTTACAACGTGTCTACATCAGATTGGAGGGGGGGCACACTAGACTGTTACTACATTTCTAAATAGAATTGAGGGGACACACCTGACTGTTTCTACATTTCTATATAGGATTGCGGGGGGGGGCATTCCTGACTGTTACTACATTTCTACCTAGGATGGGGGGGCACACCTGACTGTTACTACATTTGTACATAGGATTGAGGGGGGCACACCTGACTGTCACATCGTGTCTACATCAGATTGGGGGGGCACACCAGACTGTTACTACATTTCTAAATAGGATCGGGGGGCACACCTGACTGTTTCTACATTTCTACATAGGATTGCAGGGGGGCACGCCTGACTGTTACTACATTTTTACTCAGGATTGGGGGGCACCCCTGACTGTTTCTACATTTTCACATATGATTGTGGGGAAGGGCACACCTGACTGTTATTACATTTCTACTTAGGATGGTGGGGGGCACACCTGACTGTTTTTACATTTATACATAGGATTGGGGGGGCACAGCTGACTGTTACTACATTTCTACTTAGGATTGTGGGGCACACCTGACACTTGTACACATTTGCTATGACTGTACTGGTATGTCATGTACTGCATTGGATTCTGTATTGTAACCTATCATGCTGACTAAAGGCATATCAGTGTACTACAGGTCTTAGGTTTGATTGACCTACATATCAGTTTCTGACCTCTTACCCTTCAGAACTAACATCCCACTGCCTGACCTGATGTAGTTTGTCAGTGTAGGTCTGGGGGGGAGGTTACCCATAGCCATCATTCAGAGGCTTTAGCATGGTCTTTGTTTGTGTTTGTCTACACCTGTCCTGCTGGCTGAGACTGCTGTTGGGTATGTGAAACTCCCTGACTGGCATGTGTGTGTCATATGGACACACATGTAACCCAGCACATTTCTTGCAGTGGGTTTTGTCACCATGTGTAGTACTGCTATTATGGTAACACCAGTATTTGTTACAGATCACATGCTGCCACTACAGGTGTCTACTATCTGCTGGCATCCAATTCAGCCACCCGATTCCCTTGCATGCTCACATCCATACCATAGATACAAGTAACAACACATACAAGTCCATTTGGCCGTTGGTAAGAAGAGTGACTTACCTTGTCGGTGTGCCAGTATTGAGGATGGTGTTGAAGGACTGCCTATGTTGGATGCACAAAAAAGAGTCACAGCCTTGTGAACATTGCAATATCTCAGTGTGGGTGGACTGGTAATTTTCTTCTTCAGGATATCAAATGCTCTTTGGTGTTGTTCCAACCAGGACCAGTGTACATTTTTGCATGTCAACTCACATAATGGTGCAGAAAGCTCACTCAAGGTCTGGGATGAACTTTCCTAAATAGTTGACCATACCTAGAAAAAGTTGTCAAGATGTGTCATTCTCTGGAACTGGTATCTCAAGAATTGCTGTTTGCCTAGACAGATCTGGTTGTAAGCCAGAACTGGTAAACAAATGTCCCATATAAGTAACTTCTTTCAGTTTGAATTTACATTTCTGAGGATTCAGTTTAAGATTTACTTCACGTGCATGGTCTAGAACTTTCCTTTGGTGTCTGTCATCTTCGTCTTCACCATTGCCCCAGACAATAATGTTGTCTACTATAATGGCACTGGATAACCAGAAAAAAATACTATGGTGACACCAGTATTTGTTACAGATCACATGCTGCCACTATAGGTGTCTACTATCTGCTTGCATCCCATTCAGCCACTCGATTCCCTTGCATGCTCACATCCATACCATAGCTACAAGTAACAACACATACTAGTCCATTCACCAGTTGGTAAGAAGAGTGACTTACCTTGTTGGTGTGCCAGTACTGAGGATGGTGCTGGAGGGCTGCCTATGTTAGATGCACATAATACACTCCCTATACATGGTTGAGCACAAGCAGTGTAATGTTTGGCATCCCTTTTACTGTATGCGTGAGTCAGAGAGAGTTGTCATTTCCTGCGTCCCTCCTGTGTCAGTGTATGTGGTATGCGTTGCCTCTTTGCCAAGGCCAGGGCATACTGGGCACTCCTCCGTCTGCTTACTGGGGCAGGCTCAGGTTGATTCTCCTCCGAGTCACTCTGTGCCTGTGCAGGCCTTTGCAATGGTGGGGGGTTGTGTGGCCCTTCCCTGTGCTGTTCCTGCTGCAGCTGTTTCTGCAGGATCATATTGTGCAGCATGGCACATATGATGACAATTTGAGTACATGTAGCTGGGGAGTAGTGCAAGGCTCCACCAGATGTGTCCAGGCACCAGAACCATGACATGAGCATCCCAAACACATGCACTATTATAATTCTGGTCTGTGCCTGTGCCTCATTATGGATTTCTTGTTCAGGTGTGTGTGCATTTTTGATGGGTGTCATCAGCCACGGCTCCAGTGCATAACCAGCATCCCCCAATAGGTGACCGAGAGGGATGAACCCATTGGCAAATCTCTGGTACAGCTGTGTCAGATGCCAGATGTGGGAATCATGATAGCTTCCAGGGCAGCCAGCACACACATTTATTATTATGCCCTGGGCATTGCACATGACCTGGCAGTTGATGGAGGGGAAGCCCTTGTGGTTGATGTAGACCATACCCCGCTCACCCTGTGGTGCTTTGATGTGTATGTGCATGCAGTCTATAGCACCCACTACCTCAGGGTATTCTGCTATTTGGTGGAAGAAATGCATATTGCTGGCCAATGCCTCAAGGGTGTTGGGGAAATATACGTGCTCACCGGCATGTGCTGACATGGCATCCAGGAACTGGTGGAGTACCCTGTATGCTGATGACTGGGAGATCCCCATGATATCCTCAGTTGGCCTTTGGAAGGTACCTGTGGCTAGTATTCTTAGGCTTGGTATCCACTGGGATGGGTTCCCCTCTGTTAGTTCTGTGTGTCAGGCATGGCCGGCACAGCTCAACAATTTGCTGTAGGAGGTCCCTGTCCACCCTATAGTGTTCCACTATCTCCAGCTCATGTAGACCCTGGTAGGTTACCCTTGGTCTGTACACACTTTTCTGTCTCCTCACTGTGGGTTGGTCAACAGCATTCTCATCCTCACCACCCTCACCCTCTTCTACATGTTAATGTATGATAGCTATTGCAGCCCATATCATTTTGTTGTTTTTGTTTGTTAAAATTCCCCCGCTTGTATACACTGGTGGTGTAGAATATGTGGGAAAAAATAGAGGGAGAGGTGTTTGCATGGTTTATAGTAGTGTTCTGCGCTGGGCTGGGCTGCTGCCTGTGTAATTGGCTGATTCTGATACATTTCACCTGCCAGCTATGCTAGTTCTCTCTGATTACCTTCCTACTGCTGTTTTCCCTTCCCATTGCCTTCCTGTTTAAGCCCAGGGGCGCACCACACAAACACAGTGCTCAAATGTGTACAGAGCTGCTATTTCCTGGTTTGCTTTTTTCTCCTTTAAAACCTGGTGCGCGACACTCACACCCACTTAGGTAATGTAAAGAGTGCTAGGTAGCCTCAGAAACACCCCCTTGCTTAGCTCTGATAAGCTAAGGGCAAACCCGAGCCACAGGGCTCCAATCCACTTACAGAATGCCTGACACACACCCCATGATGTCAACTAATTCCTAGGCTTGCACCAAGCTATTCCTGCATTTACATTGTTGGGTGCTGACTAGCATTGAGGGGAAATCTGGGATTCAGTATCATTCCCCTCATTTGCATAGGATTACCTGCTGATGCATAGTTACAGACCCCACACTGAGCCTCCCCCCTTAGCAATTACTATTCACTAGCCATGTTGTCTTCTGCCTGCCACTGAGTATAATGGCAAAATAGTGATTTTGGTTAGAATGTTTAGTTCAGGGTTTTTTTTTTATTTTTCGCCCGATCCCGTATGCAAGCTGCTGCCCTATGCTTAAACAGCCAAAATCGACTAAAAAAAAATTAAAGTTTTTTTTTTTTTTGCGACTGTTTTCCATGCCAATGGCCATATATTTGGCTATTGGCATGCTTTCAACATAATATACACCCTTTATTTGGAGCTGTCTTGGCTCCGTTTTGTAGTTTGCAGAAATGTACTTGGTTACTAACCGAGTACATTTCTGCAGATTACACTAGTCCTGCACAAATGGCTGCCAGCTTCCTGGATCACAAATTCACCTCATTTGCATGGATTTCACTGAGAATGGGATAATTTGCATACAGGAGCTGTCTGTGCAGGACTAGTGCAGGAACGCTTGTGCACGTCCCTGCAGCTTATTCCTGGATCGCACGACAGACATATTGCCTGCTGGAGCTCCTGCACTAGTCCTGCACACCGTGCATGGCTTGCTGAATCTGAGAGACAATCTTACTAGCCATGGCAATATAGAATGAGGTGCCATAATGCATCCATCAGGATGTTGCCATACTAAATCATTAGACATCGTGCATCCTGATTTGATCCATTTTCTTTTTTGCTTACTGATGCCTTATCATGCAGGGCAATTACTGTATCAGAATTAAATGCAGGGTTTCAAAGTGTTTTGGATGCCATCATTACAGAAAGCAGAAGATTTGTTTAACCCTGCAGCTTGCTTTGCTGCTCAGTCAGCCAGATTATTAGAACTTTACGTCATGCCATTTCCTTTACTATGTCCTTGCACTTTCACAACTGCTACTTGCTTGGGCAGCAAAAGAGAGTCTAACAACAATGTAACATAATATAAACTTTTAATTTCTGTGCCTGCTAATGTCAAAAACCCACCCTGTCTCCACAGGTCCCCAAAATCATGCACCACTCCACCTCCATATTTGCTGTCCTTATAAATATTAATGACTTAATTAAATTGACTTGCCTTGTCAAAGCTTTTGATGCAGCCACTTTAGCTAAAGTGATCCCTTCAAGTCTTCCTTGTATTATCACAGCACTTTCTGTACAAGCAATAATTCCAGCAACCAGACATCCTTTTTCATTCCTGCCACAGGGTCCATCCAGAAAGAGCTCTAATTCAGCATTTTAAATTGGAGTGTCAGTCAGGTCCTTCCTAGGACTAAGCAAATGGTTAGTAACAATAATACAACCATAGAGTACTCCCTCATCTGCAGTTTGTAGCAGAGATGCAGTGTTCAAAACTGGACACCAAACAATTGTGATTCTGAGGTCTGAAATCAGCAGTGACTCATATTTTATCAGCCTTGAAGGAGAGAACTGCTGTGTTTTTGTGGTACCTGTCACATGTCTTATTTATTCAAACGAGACTCTGAGGCACAGGATGGGTTCAAGTCATTTATTGTATATAAACACATCAGGAGCTGTAACTGGAACATATACTTTGAACTTCATATGCTTACAGACTGACTCGTTAGTTCTAACAGATTCACATGTAGATCTCCATTCAAGCTAGCACTCAAACTGAATGACTGTACAAAATGGTACTGATCTCGCACTTGCTCAGTAACTTATGTACACATGCTCTCAGACTACACTGGCTGACTAGGTACAATATACACACTGATCTACATCCTCCCTCTTTAATTTTGTTTGACATGTAAATAGGAGAACAAAGACATTTTGAAAGCTAGACAATATATCAACATTTTAATAAACAAAACTGAATTCAAGTCCAGGTCGCTGTGTATTCTGTGTTTGGTCTATAGATTCTACCCAATCTGGTAACATAGAAACACTGACTGGGTTTAGCAACAGGGACAGTATCTAGATATTCTTTCACAACTGGACCATCAGAATCACATCACAATTATTTGAAGGAAGCACAGTGTCCTTTTGAATTTGAACAGGTGTAGAGTCACTCTGGGAATCTGAGTCATCAACACAAGCAATCTGCTGCATCATTGGTTCGCAGACAGATAACACGTCTTTGATTCTCTCTGAAATCCATTCCTTCCAATTGCATGATGGAAGATCTCGGTTCCTCACAAATGTTCTTCACGATTCCCACTCGGTCATATCCTTTAGATGTTTGCATTAATTTCTCCTTGTAGCAATGGTCTAAGGAAGGGATTTACTGGTCATGTCATAGTACAACTTTTGTGACTGATGTTTTTTAGAAAGTTGAGCCTTGACCACTCTGTTGTTCTTTACATTTGGTACTAACAATGCTTTACTGATTATAGAACTGTTCATGTCTGTCTCGACATCAATCTCTGAGCAGGTGAACCAAGCAAGTTGTCTCAAGAAATGTTTCTGAGACTGAGATTGAGTAAGTTAAGAAAAACATCAGTACCATCTCTCTTGGATTCTATAACAAGCGTTTTGCATTCTGAACTGCACGTTTAGCTAACTCGTTGGATTATGGATACTCAAGATTACTGGTCATATGAACAAAGTTCCAAGACTCAGAAAATTTCTTGAACTGCTGACTTGTAAACTGTGTACCATTTTCAGACATGACATTGTGTGGACTAGCATGGACAGAAAAATGTCTCTTCAATTTTGTAATGACTGTGCTGGATGTCAAGTTAGGAAGTAGGTCAATTTCAAACCAATTTGAGTAAGAGTCTACTAACACTAAGTAATGTTGACCATTCCATTTGAAAATATCTGTAGCAGCCATCAAGCATGGTAATTCAGGAATCTGGTGTAGCTGAAGTGGTTCTTTTTGTTGATACAGTTTGGTGCTGTTGCAAATTGAATATGCTAAAGTTTCCTTCTCTATACCTTAGGACATAGAAGGCCAAAATACAATGTTTCTTGCCCTTCTTTTGGTTGAATCAGTACTTGGGTGAGCATAATGCAAAGTCTTGATATATCTCTGTTGTAATGCTTTAGGAATTACCACTTTTGGGACTTTCTTGATGATTCCATCTTCCAGCATGAGCTTGTCTCGGTAAGGAAAATACTGCTGAATGTCAAGTGGTAAACTGTTTTTCATGTTGGTTGTCCTTGACTGATAATATTTTTTTCAGCTTCTGAAGAATTGGGTCTGAAGCTGTGGGATTTCTTAGCTCATCAAGCCATGATGAAGAAAAATTTCTGACTTCCATGACTTCAAAGTCTGCTGTTTCATCTTCATGTTGCTCTGTCATTTGTCTGGGTGAGAGTGACAAAGCATCAGCAAGGTGCAAGTATTTGCCCTTTTTGTAAACAATATTGAAATTGTACTTTTACAATTTTAAAATCATGTGCTGCAGTTGTGCTGGGGCAGTATGCATTGGCTTTTTTGAAACTGTCACTAGTGGTTTGTGATCAGTCTCTGTTTGGATAGGTCTGCCATAAATATAATCATTGAACTTTGAACATGCAAACACTACTGCCGGAAGTTCTTTCTCTATTTTTGCACAATGCATCTCTGTTTGGGTTAAAGTTCTGGATGCATAAGCAACTGGTATACCTTCTTGAAGACATGCTGCACCAAGACCATACTTTGAAGCATCACAAAAAAGAGTTACAGCCTTTGAACATTGCAATATCTCAATGTGGGTGGACTGGCAATTTTCTTCAGGATATCAAATGCTCTTTGGTGTTGCTCCAACCAGGACCAGTGTACATTTTTGCATGTCAACTTATAATGGTGCAGAAAGCTCACTCAAGGTCTGGGATGAACTTTCCTAAATAGTTGACCATACCTAGGAAACGTTGTCAAGATGTGTCATTCTCTGGCACTGGTATCTCAAGAATTGCTGTTTGCCTAGACAGATCTGGTTGTAAGCCAGAACTGGTAAATAAATGTCCCATATAAGTAATTTCTTTCAGTTTGAATTTACATTTCTGAGGATTCAGTTTAAGATTTACTTCACATGCATGGTCTAGAACTTTCCTGTGGTGTCTATCATCTTCGTCTTCACCATTGCCCCAGACAATAATGTCATCTATTATAATGGCACTGGATAACCAGAAAACATTTTCTCCATAGCACATTGAAAGACTTCACTGGGAGAGCTCATTCCAAACAGCACTCTCAAAAATCTGTATCTACCAAATGGTGTACTGAATATAAGATTTGTGATCCAGCAAAATTTGCCAAAAACAATTCTGCATTTAAGGCTGAGAAAACAGTGGAATTTGGCATGAGACCGGCTACCTCTTCTACTGTACACATTGGGTGATGAGGATGCTTAAGTGCTTTATTTAATCATCTTGGATCAATACATATTCGAATGTCAACTGAGCTTTTCTTACAAGCTACGACCACGGAGGATACCCATTCAGTCGGTTCTTCTACTGGCGTAAGGACACCTAAATTCAACATTTTGTCTAGTTCTGCTTTTACTTTGCTCTGCATTGCTACTGATATCTTCCATGCTGGTCTGACAACTGGACTTAGTTCATGGTTTGACTTCAAGGAGTATGTGACTGGAAGTTTACCAAGCTCATCTTTGAAAACATCAGCATATTCACTAAAAATACTCTGTGTAAAACTATCATACTTATATGGTGAACCTCTTTATTAAATGAAATCAGTCCCATTCTCAGACTGTATCAGATGCTTAACAGCGACTGCATGTGTCTTTTGACTATGTAAAACCGCAGGTCATGGTTGTTTCCAGCAGAATGGCATGAAAGAACAACTGCACCATCAGTTTGAATCTCCTCACTATTATAAGCAACTAATTTTGCAGACTTTGTTGAATCAAGTTTCTCAGCAGCTTTTATTTTAGCAAACTTTTGTGCTGATATAATATTGCACTTGGATCGAGTGTCTACTTACAGCTCTTTGCGGTTCCCATTCATTTGCAGAGTACAAAATATTTCACTCTTTGCTGACAACTGATAATCTACTCTATTAACTGTTTCATCGATCACAGTGACACCATCAACATAGAAAGTTTTTTCATAGCTCTCAGAGTTTGCTACAGTCTCTATTTGATCTACTTGCTTCTTTGGATACTCTCTTTTAATATGTCTGCGACACTTTAGATTTGCAAAGTCTTTTGAAATGACTCCAGTTTTTTACATTTGTTACATTTATGACCAAATGCTAAACACTTTTCCTGTATAGGTTCATGACTGCCTCCACAATTGCAACAGTTAACAATGAGGTTGGGAATGGTCCCCTTCAGTTTATATTTCTTTTTTGTCTTAACCTTCTACTGCACACTATTAACATTTGCACTAGCAGATACTGCAAACATACCTTTCTCATTTTTAGGCATATTTCTTATGCTTTTCTGTAAGCTCATGTATTTGGCAAATCTCTATAGCTTTATTCAACATTAATTTACTATCTCAAAGCCAAATCTTTCTCACTGCGTCATTATTAACAACACATACAATCCAATATTTTATCAACTCGTCTCATAGATCACCAGAAATACACGTTTTGCTTTATTTCTTAAGTCAGTAATTTATGCTGCAATAGTTTTACCAGGCTTTTGATTTATTGTGTAAAATTTGTGCCTTTGCATTGTAATCCATTTGATGGTTGTACATTTCTCTAAATTTACGTTTTAAGCACTCAGGGTCTTCCCTCCATTCACCCTTTGTCACAATGTGGTGGCTCTTCCCTTCCCCTGCATACATGGCAGCTACATACACAAAAGTGCATTCTTGCTCAATGGCTTCTGATCTAGCTAAATTGAGAAGAATAAATGCTCTTCTATATATATCTTTATCAGAAAATGCAGCCTGTATGAAAATATCATATTCTTGCTTAAACAGTTGCCAATTCTCTCCAATATTATTATCAAATTCCAGTAGTTCAGGTCTGTGAAATCCCTCTGCCATAACAGCAACATTCTTTTAAACATAAGTATAGGCCTGGTACTTGTAATTTTGCTCAAATGAACAATGTCTCTGAAAACGCTTTATTTTAACACTGCAAATATCTCAAACACTCAGGACACTTTAGACACTTTGAAAAATCTTAGTTACTATGAAAACATCTTACTTTGCAAAAAAATTTGGATGTATTAGCCTTTTTGAACATTTTAAACACTTCAGAGATTATTTCAAACACTTTAATCAGTATGTCGCTATTTCGGACATTTCAAATAACTCGTGATTATTTCAAACACTTTGAATGTTATGCCACATGTTTGGTGACTGAAAATCATTTATATGAATTTAAGTACCTTTGAAAAACCGCTGACCTGTTTGCAAGTTCACTTCTGTATATTATTCCACTTCTAACTGTGTGCCTCATGGTTTGTGAACTGCTTCAGCCTTGGATCCCATTCTGACACCATGTCGCATGTCTCGCTTATTCAAATGAGACACTGAGCACGGGATGGGTTCAAGTTGTTTATTGTACATAAACACATCGAGAGCTGTAATTAGAACATATACTTTGAACTTCATATGCTTACTGACTGACTCGTTAGTTCTAATCCACTGTGCATCTCCATTCAAGCTAGCACTCACACTGAATGATTATACAGAATGGCACTGATCTTGTACGTGTTCAATAACTTATATGTACATGCTGTCAGACTACAGTGGCTGACTAGGTACAATATACACACTGATCTACAGTAGGCACTGTACGGGGGACAGAAATTGTAAGTTCATGCCCTAGGACAATTGGAGGAGTATATTTTACATCAGGACAGTTGCAGCAATTTCTCTCAGGGAAGCTGGCAACTCTTTTGCCACTGGATCGAATACCATGCTGTAATAATCCCATGGATTGTGATTTTCCATATGATTTGTGTAAGCACTCATTCAACAAACCCACTTTTTTCGTGATAGAATACCATGAATGGCGTTCTGTAATCCAGTACACCTAAAGCAGGAGCATTTGCTAAAGCTTGCTTTAACAGAATACATGAATTTTTCTCACTTTCTTCCCACAACAAGGGTTTTGGTGTATTTTACTTTAGCAAGTTTGTCAGTGGCTTTGCTAGCTCTGCTCTTGAATTAAAATCCATTGCCTACAGTACTTTGCTATACCTAATAAAGATCTAAGCTGTTTCTGGGAGACTGGACATGGAGCTTCACTTACTACCTTGACAAGTCAAGGGAATATTTGTCTATTTCCTTGTGCTATTACATGGCCCATATATTTTACCTTTAGTGGCCAAAGGTTACATTTTTTCTTGGTATCTTATGTGCGTTCTCTGCTTGTTTAGTCAATAGGAAAATAACATCCTTTTGGCAATGGTGCAGTGTGTCTGATGCTATAAATAAATCACCTGTGTATCCCACTAATACTGACTGGTGGGGAAACTGCACATCTACCAAGTCCCTCTCTAATATTTGTGAAAATTTGGATGAAGATTCATTATATCCCTGAGGTAGCCTTGGCCAAGTGTAATGTTGTCCTTTATATGAAAAAGCAAACACATACTGACTGCCAGGGTATATAAGTATAGAAACAAAAGTCAAGTACAAATCTATAACAGAGACATACATAGCTCATGGTGGTATACAGCTAAAAATGGTTGCTGGGTTAGGGATAAAAGGAAAGTACTGCTTAATTGACATCTCACAAATCCTGCGCAACCTGCAAGTTATATGGAAGAGTTACAACAGCTTCTAGTAGGGATGATTATCCCCTGCAGTAACAGAGACTGAATAACATTCTGGATTCCCTCTTTTGCTTCTGACTTCAGGGGATGCTGTGGTACTCCAGGAACTGACTTTTCTAAGTTGTAGGTTCTTTACCGGTGTTCTTCTTTCTACATAGTACCTTATGGTCTTGCTTTTATGGATGTTAAATTCTAGATTTTGGGAAGGATCTTATTCAGTGTCTTGTTCTTGCTGATAATGCACCAGCTGTTCTGAATTGCTCTCTTGATTTATTTTATTATTATTTATTTACATTTGTTTACCGGGATATTCCGACTGGACACAGGTCCTTTTTCAGCGCAGGCCCGGGGAGAAAAGCTCCACAGAAAGACATGGTAGATGGTAAACAATAACAATCAAGGTATGAATACAGTAGAGGTGATCCTGACATGGAGAAATAGAAAAGCAAATTTGGTACAATTGAGTAGTAAGCTCTAAATTACAAACATTGAGAAATAAGAAGTAAAACACAGTGCTACAAATTTTCTAAACAGTAACTAGATGACAATAATAATAGACAAAATGATAACTAAATCCTGGTAGGATTAACAAGCAGTGAGTAATCTTCAGTTCAGTTTTATAGTGATAGAGGGGATACTCTATCTTAATCTGGGAAAGGAGAGAAGGGTTGGGGAGTTAATTAGACGGGGTTAGGACAAGGACAAAGCCAGTAAGAACTCAGGTGAGATTTAAGTGCAGTCTTGAAAAGACTGGAGGAAGGAAGAGTAGTTACAGTAGTGAGAAGGTTGTTCCAAAGCCTAGATATAGAGCAGGAAAATAGTGCTTCACCTGCTGAGTTGTTGGCTTTGGTGACCTAGAGGAGATTTTTGCTGCAGGAGCATAGTGGTCTGGAAGAGTGGTACGGTTGGAGAATTGTATGGAGCAATGGGATGCGGAGAGGGTGGTTTACCAGTTTATGAGCAAAGGTGAGTTGAGTTTGGTGTAGGAGTTGTGGGAGTACAAGCCAGTCAAGGTTTCTAAGGGAGACACAGTGGTGGCTGCAGTAAGGAGCACCAGTGGCAAATTTTGCAATTTTATTGTAGCAGGCTTCGAGTATGTGTAGGTCTGACTGTCTGAGATTTGTAAGTATGGGTGATGTGTAGGGTAGGGTGGATATTAGTTGGGAATTGGAGATAGAGATTCTTGCTGGTTTGGTGAGGTATTGGTGGCTTCTATATAAAGCACCCAGTTTTTTGTGAACTTTTTTATTGTTAGTGATATGTGGGTGTCAAATTTGAGATTATTGTCAATCTGTACGCCAAGTAGTTTTGTGTGAACTGTTGGTGAAATGGAGGTATTATCCTTGGCTTGAATAGTGAAGTGTGGGATGTTTGGGGTAGATTTGGAGGACTGGAAGACGAGGAGTTAGGTTTTATTTTGATTGAGAAGAAGCTGGGCATTAGATAGCCAGCTTTCAACTGACGAGAAAGATTCTTGGGTGATCTGTTGGAGGTCTGTTAGAGTTGGGGCTGAGGAGATGAGGGTGGAATCATCTGCATTCTGTATGAGGGAGGCATGTTTGGTGGCAGTGTGTATATTATTGGTGAAAAGGGAGAAAAGTAGGGGGCCAATGATGGAGCCTTGGGGAACCCCAAGAGTAACAGGGAAATGAGTGGATAGATTGTTGTCCCAGATGACTGATTGCTGGCAGCCTTGTAGATAGCTGTGGAACAAGTTTGTGACTTGTGTTCTAAAGTCCAATGGATAGACGAGGGTGATGCTAGTCCTCCACCAATCATTGTCCCTGTGTCTGGTGAGGTTATGGAGATATCTGTCAGTCTGATCAAAGGAGTGTTCCAAACTGGGGTCATTGTTTTATTTATGAATAATAATGGAATCTGATTTGTTTGATGAAATGGTTGCAATATCCTCAGGCAAGAAAGTGTTTTTGTAGTTCTGTGATGCTCCTTGTGAATGCTTAGTTTTCCTTAGTCACTCTTGCTATCCTCAGTCTTTGTGATTTAATTACATTCATTTTTGTTCTCTGTGAATGCATGCTGCTGTAGTGGACTAGCAAGTTGACCTAGGTGGGCTTTCGGTACAAGTCATTGGTGAGTAATCCTTTTTCCAGATTTTTACTAACCTGGATAACTAAAAAATAACTGTATTGAGGTTGTGGCTGGTGGTAAAGTGGAGGAAATGTCTGGAATTGCTGATGTGTTCACAAAATCACTCAAGAAGGTCCAGGCTCCGATTCCAAATAATAAAGATGTCATCAATAAAGTGGAGGCAGCAGGCTATCTGTTAGCAAAAGAGAGAGTTGTGCACATATTCTTCTTCGCATTTTCTCAGTGTGGCGTTAGCCAAGCTGGGGGTCATGGCTGCTGCCATAGCAATCCCTTTGGTTTATTTAAAATATTTACCTTTGAACTGAAAATAGTTACTGTTAAGCAAACATTTTAGCATCCTTCCTATGGATTCAGTTTCCCCAGGCAGGGCCTCCCGCTCCTTGTTGTAAGCGTTGGTTACTGTTTGTATGCAGTAATAGTGTGGGAGGGCTGAGGGCTGTGTACAATGCTTCAACATCAGTTTTGACCAGGATGGAGTCATGGTCTACTTGGATTTCCTTGATCTTTCTCAGGAAGTCCATGGAATCCTGTATGAATGATTTGTTGCTTTCAGCTAGTGGCTTGATCTTCACCTCCAGATATATCAATAAGGGTTCAGTGATAGAGCCAGTGCTGACTATCACCAGTCTGTAAAGAGGGTCAAGTACATTCCTGTGGGGCTTGGGTATGCCAAAAAAGTTCAAGAGTATTGAGTGGGTGACTATCAAAAAAATTGTGTAGCTCATTGCTTATAAGTCCTTCCTCACTGAGGTTTGTGATTTCAGTTAGGATCTCATGATAGGTATAGTTGATACTGCCCAGGTCCATGTTTTTGTAATATTTAGGAGTGCTGAGCATATTTGAGATTTTAGCCCTGTAAGCTGATGCATCAGTGACAAAATGCCCCCTCCTCTGTCCGCCTTCATGATTCTCCTTCCTTTATCCTTGTTTAGGTTGATCAGTGTTCTGGCTTCCTCATTGTCAAGATTGTAAAATTAACTCCTAGCAGGATTGTGGATGTCTGCCTCATATTTGTTCTCAAAAGCGGTGTTGGTGTGGTTGGGAGAGGAGCAAAAATTGCTAGATTTTTTTCTATTTTCTTAGTTGGATAGTGGGCATATTGGGGTCAATAAGGTTGATGTTGTCATGTTGTTTTTTGCCATGAAGAAAGATTTTTAGGTTAAGGTTCCTTGTAAAGAGTTTCAGATCAATGATTCTGCTCACAAGAGTGTTGCTAAAATGGAGCTTCCTGACTTCCTTGAGCCTGTGTTGGTGGGGGTGGGAGGAGAGCATTATTGTAGTCTGGTTGCCAAGTGCTCCAGTTCTCATCTTCCTTCTGTCTATAAAGGCATTCTTCTGTCCAATGCCCAGACCAGCCACAGGTGAAAGAGGGTTCATTGGCAGGGGATGGAGGAAGACCAGTAGTTTGAGCCTGCCTATTTCCCCTAGCATTCTGCTGTATATTTCATGGTGGCATTTACCTTCAATTACCTCAAAACCTTCCTCTACCTCCACCCTTATTCCTCCTCCTTTCATAACTTCTGATTTGAAAATCCATATGATTTTCTTGTTTTCCTCTTTTTTTCTTTATACTCTAAGTGTAATGTTCAGCATATTTAACTACTTTTCTAGTGTTTTTCCTTGCCAGTTAAGTAGTATCTGTTTCAGGGCAGCCTGGATCTGAGGTTGTAAACCTTGCACAAAAGCACAGAGTCCACTGGTGCTCTTGCTGCTGTTTCTGCAGGATATTTAATACCAGAATGGCTTTCAAATACTGTTTTAAGTCTCTCTAAATAATCTACTGGAAATTCACCTTTATTTTGCATGCAGCTAGTTATTTCAGTCCAATCTGTCCTTTTAGGGCACACCTTACTGATTGATTCTAACAGTACTTCCCTTTTTTCTTTAAACCATTCTTACTCATTCTTTCTCATCCTTGCATTTGGACTTATCCCTGCTTCTTTAACCAGTTTTACATACATTTCAGGAGTAACTACTACTTTTAATACCTTACGCAGGTCTGCCAGACTAGGGTCATGCATTCAATAGTAGTATGCATTTCATCCTTAAATTTTACAGGGTCTTCTTTTATTTTAGGAAAATCTACAACTATGTGATACAAAGTCGGTCAGAGTCCAAGGACAGTGGACACAAACTGTTTCACTTTCTCTACTTGTTGGGATGTGCCTAAGGGATGGGTGCATTATAATTTATTTTTCTTCATCACTAGTTTCACTGCTAGTCCTCTCATTAATTTTATGATTCTCTTACTGTGCTTTAGAATGTGTAAAGTAAGTATTATCAAATTGTTGTTGTGCCATATCTTTTTCCATGTCTTCTATCTGCTTTATATTCCTGTCACTTTTCTTATACTACCTCTTTTTGGGACTACTTATATTAACAGGAGGGGCAGTAGGAGGCGGACAGATGTCACCATCAAGGAAAGCAGGTGGAGGGCCCAGAGGTGGATAATCATCTCTTGACAGGAGGATGTCAGAAAAGTGGATAATCATCTCCATATGTGTCCACCTTCTGGCCAGATATATTACTTCCAGATATTACTGGATAAAGGGATGTAATATTTCTTTTCTTACCATGGTCTTCAAACCTTTTATCTTGTATCTTTTAACTCATGTAATGCAGATATTTTGCTATTTTAAAAGCTTCTCTATGCCAGTCATTAAAAGTATCCCACTGATCTGTCTTTATTTTGGTTCCTTTTTTCCTTAAAATTTCTCTTAAATTAATTATTTTAGTGTGATCAAAAGTCCCAGTTTGTGGAAATTGTAAAGCAGAATATCCTTTTCTAAAGTCATACCACTTAGCTAATACTGCAACTTAATGCCCCATAAAAATTATGTATTTAGCATGCTAGATTACCCTTCGGAGGGTTATGAGTCTTACTTCCCTTGCCTCCCATGATGTTCCACTTTCACTCTCAGAAACACACAGATAAAGCAAAGTCCTTTCTATCATTTAGCTGGGACTACCCTACAATGAGTTTACCTTAATATACACAGCAGTTACCCTGAACTCATAGAGTCATGGATTATTATTAGGCTAACATGGGGGGTTGGAACCCTAGCCAAGTTTTCATGAAAGACTATTGATGCCCTGTATCCAAATAGGACATTGAGGGACAGACATTTATAAGCTACCTCTCTCCATAAGAGATATGGGTTCCAGGCTTGGTGTAAATTTCCTATTCTACATACATTGGTCTAGGTTACACTTAAATTGGGTAATAGGCAAAATCGAGTTCACTTGGATGGGAAGTCTGTTCCATAGGAGGAGCGGTTTCTGTGGCACATATATGTCTCTCCAACATGTTATTTTTAAGTCACAGACAACATTCTGTCCCTAGACCTTGCACTTCTCGTACTGTTTGCCCTACAATTTGAGCCCAGGACCTCTTACATCCAAAGTGGAAATCATGCCACTAGACCAACAAGCCACACTTTTAGATGCACAGGCATAAAACCTTGCCTGCATGCACATTTATATTTATGTATTTATTTCCTTATTTTGTTGCAGGTAAGCTATGACAAAATCCTTAAACCTTAAATTCCAATAGTTCTTTACCAAAAGTATTTGTAAAACCAGATAAGAAGAGTAGATTTAGAGTCAAAGTATAAAAGAAGCCTGAGTGGTAAGTTAAAACACCTGTTATTGATGCCCTTTTGATCAAGAAACTTTCTGCACTTAAGATAACCAGTTGCTGTTGATACCTCTGGTTCAAATCTGAGGAATGGACAACACATGCTAAGGTAAGAAATAATTCAAAGACAGAATATCTGGCTATACAAATATAATATTTATTCTAAAGCACAGCTCATGAGCAGGATCAAGAATTTTCTAAAATGATCCCACAGAATTTTGGCAAAACATCCCTATTATACCTTAAAAGACATTAGTTATATTATGAGGCACACATGGTTTGATACACTTTAAAAAAATCAGAATCTTACAACTATTCATGCTGCTCAGGTGAAAAGTACATGTATGTGAGCATATCACTGTTCTCTTACTAAATAAGGAAAGCTGAATCCAGTCACTAATTGAGCTCTGTTTACTATCTTGTAGTCATACTTATAGAGGAGCCTATGTCATAACTTCATTAGGATGAGTTATGACATAGGCACCTCTGACATCTATATGTTGTTTTCTTGGAACTATCTAGAATTAATTCATGCAGCTATTTCCTCACTTAATTTAATTTAGTAAAAGAGCTATAGAATTTGCATAAGCAGAGAGGAAACATATGCCAGCTGCTTTGCAGGAAAGAAATGTAACATTCCCTCTCCAGATGCAGTTAGAGTGTCTAAATACCTCGTTCAGCACTTAGAATTAAAGAATAAACCTTGTCACCACAATAAACAGGACATGCTGGAGGGCTAGATTCCTGTCCCTGAGAATTCCAATACTCTGAAACAAGCTACCCATCTATGTCAAGCAAAATTCCTCAATAGCACTCTTCAAGAAAAATCTTGATGAGTGGATGGGAAATAGGAAATACACCCGGGGATCACTTCTGTGGCTCTACTCGACAGTGGCACAGGAAAATAACTTTCTTGGGTGGCATAAGCCAGGGAACCTTGTTGGCTAGGCTTACTTAGGCCCTTGGGCCAATAGCCTAGTACCTACCTATGAACCTATATAAAAAGTACATTTGCTATATTACGTTTTTTTCCTCTTCCCACTATGTTAAAGTCTCTTAGTAGCCAAGGACTGACTCTGTGAAATTTTTAGCTTGATGTCTTCACAGTGTCAATTGGTAATAACCATGTAGAACTACACATACGAAGGTGTAGGAGGTAGCACTGACAACAGACTTAGACAGTGTGTCTAGTGAGGAAGGGGAGTTTGACCAAGATGCAGTATCAGCATCCATAACTAACCTTAGCCTGGCATCATTGTGGACACAATGTACAATTTTCTGTAACTTATATGTTGAACAAGGCCTCATGAATTTATTGAATTTATTGAAGAGATCTGGTAGTTCCATTGCTATTGAATCTAGAGCTTTCTTCACAGTACAATAAATATTACCTAACTAGCAGACTGCACTCTGGAAAGTCTGTCTTCCTGCTGGGAGTGACAGACAGAGTAATACAGCTGAGGTGATTGTAGGAAGTGAAGGCACACCTGCAGGGCACACACATATGATGGTTTATCCCTGCCAAAGAGCCACAGCTGAAAGAAAATTATCTTCTAAAGGCAGTAATAGTTTAACTCCCCCATTGTTTATCACTCTTTCCTAGTCTTCGAAAAATGATATACACAGTATCTTTACAGCATGTATTTTTAGCAAACTTGTAGTTGTATAGATGCATACTATAATCTTATCATTAATCTATTTGCATGCCCCAAACTAGAAAATTAAAAGCCATCAATATATGCAAATCAAACCATCAAAAACGCAAACATAGTGTAACACCTTCCTGTAACAATTTTTCATATCTAGCTCTCCTAGTCATGAAAACCACTGAATTACTATCATGGACATCTGACTCCCCATTAAACAATGAGGTGACCTTCTACTAGAATCCCTACTATTGCAACTACTAATCCAGTATACACTTTCTCCCCTTTCAGGCAAACCCATTCCCAATATATCCCTTCTTAGAGCCACAGATGTCATTATTTTATTTTATTTATTTAACATCTGTTTACCAGGAAACTCTGACTAGAATAGAGACCATTTTCAGCAGAGGCCCGGGGAGAAACACTCTAGACCAATGTCTTCTAAATGTGGGAAGAAACTGGAGTACCTGCAGGAAACTCACACGAAGACAGAGAAGACATGCAGACTCTGCACAGAAGGCTCCCCAGCCAAGAACTGAATGGGAGAACCTCTTACTGTGAGATGATAAAACTAACCACTGCACCACCACTTCAGGGCCTTTATTGAAACTCCTAGGAGAAAAATGCACAGTACCAACCATAGCATCTCTCATTTTACTCCAAACTCTCCTCATACTTTAAAAAAAAAAAAATGTCCTCATACACCAAATTCAGACTCCACTTCGAAGTCCAACTTATTACCAACAACAGACACCGCTGTCTCACCTCAGGCCACATCACATGATTGCCTCATTAAACACCACAAATCATTCTTTGAATGACTACCTAAATGACACTAAATGTAGACTTCAAGCATCCTGTATATGTGTGCATAGCCGACATTTTTTCTTACTCTCTCATAGTGTATACAGTTACTGTATACAGACTCCTACACTGTCTATCTTCATTCACCTACTTTTTCCTTTATCTTCCTTTACTGTCCTTCACAGTATTTGACATTTGAAACTATATTATATAGTACAATACTGATATTATTAGCACTTGTTATTAATTTTGTGCATTTGCTGTTGGTCAGAATAAATGGGCCTGAAGGTGGTCAATTTCTGTTCAACGCACTAACCAGGTAAACAAAATTAATTAAAAATAAATATAATATTACTAAAACAAGTGAACACAGATGTCAAGTCAAACTCCAGTTGCAGAAAATTATGTCATCAGAACTCATGGCACTTCAACATGTCAGATTTAGCGTCACCTATCATTGTTATACAATGGTAAGATGTGGCATGTCTATCCATGAACATTATCATGAAATATCATCGGCCCTTACTACGTGGTCAAAGGTTGTTGCATGAATAGATGGTTGTCCCCATGCTGCTGTTTCAGCTGCCAGTCAAGGAACACAATTGCACAGTATGATGATACATTACGAATTATACTTGTATGTACTCATGCCAGTGTTTGATAAAAGGAAGCCACACTTTATTGCCCTTGAGCACTAGGCTGATACCTCCTCTGGCATTACAGATTCAGAGATGCAGGATTTAATCTCAGTGGTGTAGTTTGTCTAGGTCTCTGTAACTTCTGTGATCTATCAGTGTGCAAGTAATGGACATCATATGGTTTTACTCTGTATTATGCATTCTTAGGAAGCTGTCCTCTGCATGGTGTCGCTATAGCTGACTAATGGAACAGGGAGTTTTAAGTAGGAAAATCAGGCCTCCCACCCACCTCCATTCTTCCAATACAAATTCTCTCTCTAACTACAGCAAAGCCATTCTTCCACTGGATTCATAAAAACTATAGTAACCACAGTGGTAGTTAACTTATGCTAAAACTTAGTAAGATAAAATGAAACATAAAATGTTATCATGTCTTTAAATTCCTTATCTGCAGTATGTACCATGACTTTCTTTCAAGATTGTTTTTCTTTTAATCTGACTGTAGGGGTGTCATACCTATTCAGCTGAATTTTGCTGTTATTAGCACCACTTCCCTTCTCCCTACTCCCATCCCCTTTCCCACCCTCCCCTACATAATTTCATTTATAAATAAAAATATCTTCTATCTGAGGAAGCTAACTGCAATCTGACAGACATTTAACCCTGCCAAACCTCATCCCAATTAACATTCTCCCAGCTAAAGCATCTTGTTCCTTTCTCTAGAAATCCACATATTTGCTCTCTTTCTCTTTCTGTCTTGCTACCAAACCCAAAAGATAACACTCTCCCTCCTCTTTCAGCCTACAAGCTAAACACTGACCTAAGACAGGCAGGGTTCACATACACCCACCATTAAAGATTTCTGTGGCAATCAATAGTTTGATCTGCAGGTAAAATTAAGGTTAAGTGTGCAACTTGGCAGCCAGTGAGGAAAAAAAGCAAACAGAAATGTTGATAAATCTAATCATACTTTTTACTTTGTTAGTCTTGGCCTATTTTTCAAGTTACAGTTGCACCCTAACAATAAAGCAACCATTCTCCAACAATACCACCATCTACAGTGCTATAAAACCTAACAACGTTCTCACAGTAAAACCTTAAATTGATGACCTCACTCCACTTGCACATTTAAAATCTAAATACTTACAACAACCCAAATTAAAGTCAGATAAAAGAGAACCAAAACTAGCACAGCAACAGCACAGAATGTAATACTAAATCTTATGTCAAAATTGAATTAACAATCTAATTTCAAATCCATCGTTTAGCAAGCAATCTATAAAGAACCTATGGATCATATCCTGGGACACAATACCCGGCGTGAAAATATGTCATATTAAGGCAGTTGTGAAAATTTTTCAGAAAATGCACTCCCGAATAGGCACTAATTATCCTGGCACAGTTATTAAAATTTGGTTAAAATCCCAAGTAGGATATATATAAAAAATATCCAGGCTTTGATATAACTAGACAGAACCATGTAGCTAAGAGTTCTAGAGGTGTAACGATCATATATAAAAGCAAACTAGACCATTCTAGGATAGCACTAGAAATGTCAGATTTTTAAAAGAAGAAACTCTCATACCTTGTCTTAAACTGTGTATCAATAAAACAGTATTTGTAAGTGTGGTTCATATAGCACAAAACCCAAATAATATCATTTTCAAAGTTTTTTTGTCATTGACAGCTACTACCATCAAACAAGATATTGTAATTTCCTGAAAACTAGACTGGTTTATATACAATATACATGACAGAAAAAAAATGCCTAAACCTTAAAACTAACCTTTTAAATCTAACAAAGCATATCACTATGCAAATTCAAACAAAACAAATTATCAAATATGGAAAGCTTACTAGAGACTGACAAACCAAAGTAAACTGCTCATTCTAGAATTATGCCAGTCTCACTGGCTGCCATTTAGTATATACTGAGGCTACAACAAAATACATAAAAAAGTTGCAGCACAATCTGAAATCTAACAAGTGTTAATGAAAAAAATTCCAGGTCACTTATCAACAACTTCAAGTTAACCTCCTGAAACATCTGCTTTTGCAAGATGCTGTGACTTACATTAATAAAACTTGCTTTAACTCACTAGCGTCTGTACTCTATAGTCTCAAAATCTAGAAGGGGAATCAAAGCTATTCCTACAATATCACATAGGTCATGCACCTCAGAGATGTCGCATAGAAGGTATGGCCATGTAACAAAATCCATAAAAAACTTTAATAAATAAAGACAATTAAGGAACCCAAGCAAAAATTTGCCTAAAAATTATATGAACTATACTATGGTAACCTGTAGTATAAATATAAGAAAAACCCAAAATGCTTCTGGATGAAAGCCAGTAATCTACTCAAACCTTGTCCAAAAAACAGCTCGATCTGCTCATTTCCAAGTCTGACTATATTGTAGCTTGCAAATTCAACTTGCACTTTATAAATGCTGCCATGCCTTAAAACAGAAAAAAAAAGAAGTGCTTTCTATTATATATGTCCCTTGACTTCTCAAATGTCTAGTTTCTCAACTAGCACTATTAAAAACCCACTACAACATGTGAAATGAAACACAGCCTTAGAACTAGTCTTCCTCTGGAATATTTCTGGAAAATAACTAATGCAATAACACACCCTGTGTCTACACTGGACAATTGTCCTCTACCCTATAGAAACAATTTACATTATTCCTTTCCAAGAAGCACCTACCTTAAACTTTGAAAATAAGAGATCCATTCATCATACCTTCCATTATCTAAAACTGACAGAAAAATGTATCCATCACAAAACTCTTATAAATTTCCTCTCCACCCACTAATTTACTCTGACTGACTTAATATGGGCTTAATCCAGGATATAGTTAAAATGGCACTGCTACATTCCTTAAATGCAATAAATCAAATAATAATAATCATAATAATAATAATAATAATAATAATAATAATAATAATAATAATAATAATAATAATAATAAGGTAAAATCATTGCATCCTTATTTTTTTGACATATCTATAGCATTTGAACAGTATCTCATTAGCTGCTCTTAAACAGCATCATAGACCAAGGATTAATTAAGCTACATTAAAATGGTTCAGTGGCTCTCTTAGTCCATGGACATAATGTAATGTGTTGCCCACATGCAGGAAGCTCACTTTCCTTTATACCAATATTTGTTTGCATGCCCCAGGGATCCATCCTTGTACTCCATCTGCTCATCAGCCACATGCAATACTCCCTCTAAATATCCTTTGTAACTCAATATTCCAATGACACTGCAACCATATACTTTACTGCTCATGTCACAAATCTGGGATATCACTTTGGAATCCTTCGCCTCACACCAAATCTGTGGCATAGAGGGACAAGAATTCAGCTTTTATCTCCCAAGTAAATTAGTATGAATGGCTATCAGACAATTGTAGAAAATAAGATGTAAAAAATCCTTTACTTCAATAGAAACCCAGTAAACAACCTCATAAATTAAAAAAAAAAAAAAAAAAACATTAGGTGTATTTATTTCTACCACTTCCTAAGCCCATTCATATAAATTTAACATTGTCTAATAAAATGAAGCCATCATAAATCATTCATTCCACAGTAAGAATCAGGTTTTTAAACATCTTCTACAATTGTGTAGGGCTAGTATGCATTAAAACTGTATACCAGAACCCTATACAATTCAGAAAATAGCACTAAACTCCTGCAGTAGTAACCAGTACTACTGAGTGCGTGGATGAGTAGAGGTAAGCAGTAGGTATGCAAGTGTTCCTGTACAGCATGGTCTGCTATTCATAAACATTTTACTCATGCACTATACTATGGAGGAACTGCCAAAGCTTACAGGTTACAAAGACAGACTTTATATGTAATTTCTATAACTGGTAGCCCTATGTGTGAATGATATGCACAACACACCAGGGCTGAACTATAACAGGAGCTCATAATGGATCTCTTCTATACCCACTTAACAGCTAGATGTCCTTGTTTTCTCTGAAGGGGTAATGAATCCTATGTACATATCTCAGACACTACCTGGATGCCATACACATGCATTGCTCATGCTATTATCTGCATTACAAATAGCCTGACAGTTCAATGAGCACTATGACATTCTATCCGTGTAGTGGTTGCCTAAAGGAGCTGATATATATATATATATATATATATATATATATATATATATATATATGCATCTGATAACTTCATAGCCTGTAGGAGGTTGGCAGTGTGTTGTAGAAATGTTGCAGTGTTGTATGTCAGACCCCTTTGTCACTAGGGAACAAATATATTTCACATTGTGCTGCAATATTCCACTAAGGAACTGGCATGGAAATCTTGAAGCAGCAGCTTGGAAGACTCAGAAGGTGTCAGCCAATGACTTGTGTGTCATTTCAAAGCTATTTTTAACTACTTACACTTTGTCCTGCAGTGGTACATGATTAACCATGCAGTCCATGTAGTATTTTCTCTGTTCTATAGATGCTGCAGGCTCATTTTAGTAAGCATTTGTTTACTTGGCATGAGTATCTAATGCTTTGCTCAGAACAGTGCTGTAAATTTAACCTATGACTTCTCAGCTTCTGCAACTTCTTTATGAGTGGTGCACATTCACCTTGCAGTGTTTTGATTTAGGAGATTTGCTCTGGCTGGTATCATCTTCCCCTCTGTATGTTTGCACTTCCTGAGTATCCATCTTCATTTATAATCCCAGGCTTTTTGCGTTTGGCATGTCACACATTACTTAACAGCACATCACACATAAGTGACCTTATCAGTATTATTTCTATGATTTTATATAATGTTAGATTCTGTCTTCTCTGTCTTCACTCATCCAGAATCCCATACCTTCTAAAAACATTTGCACAATGTGTTTAGCATGTCACGCAATATGTACATTATTTTGATATTCATCCTAGTGTGTTGACATTTCCTTTCATAGTTGATCTTGACATTTTCCACATATTATGTTTTATTAATTGTTAAAGTGTTTTAAAATGTTTTGCAAAAATGTCTTTGATGTCTCTAATGTCTCTAGTCAATAAATTAAATACTTGTAATTCCTGTAACTGACAGCTTTCTAGGTTTTGGTAGATAATGCCATCACATGTTATAAAAACAAATCCTTCTTTTTAAAGACCAAATAAAAGAATAAAAGTATTATTTGAAAAAAAAAAGACAGAGCAGGATAAATGAAGACTGAAAAGTGAGGCATTTACAAATCTAAAGTTCTTATCAGCATTTAACTTCTAAATTCACTATTTTTTTAGCCAAGCTTCTCAGCTTCTATATAAATTGTTCTTTGATTGAGCATTTTGTATTGTATACTTTGTAAAATCTCTTCTTACCTCATTGTGCATGTTGGACAGGGAGATTCAATAAAGCCTACATGGTCATTTTTCACTGTGTGTGCATCACGGTGCAATGTGCACATGGCCACAAAAGTTTTGCAGTCAATAAACAATGTGTAGCGGTGCACACTCCTGTGCAAACATGGTAAATTCTGTGGCATGGAAATTGCAGCATAAGTAGATGAATTGTATGCTAATGAAGCAAATCAACATGGTGGAGCAATTCAACAAGCTGTAAAGCATCCGTGTAGACTCCGTATTTGTGTTGCCTGTGTATTCAAAAACTTTTCAAATACAGCCACGTTAAGGAGTCTACATGGAAACAAGAGCAAGTAAAAGTTATTAGATTTGTACAGAACTGAACTTAACGTGTAACAGCAGACACATTATGACATTATTAGACAGGCTGGATGCTATAAAAGTAGACTAACAATAGCAACAATCCTTTTTAAGTGTCATGACGTGTATGCAGCTTCGCTCCCCTACCCCCAAATGAAGAATATATTTGTAACTAATGTAGTCAGCTAAAAGTGTAAACCCCATAAAACAGACAGATCATATGTGATGTAAGCACATGAAGTATGTAGCTGATATAATGCAGTCAACTTTTATCAAAAACTGTATTCCTCTGTGCATATATATATAGCAAAGTAATGCCCTCCTTTGTGTTTACAATACTAGGCTTCCCTACAGTTTCCCTGCTTACATGGTTACTAACTATGTAGAATCAGGGCTGTCAGCATGCTGAAGATGCAAAGAGGTCAAAACTCATTAGAATTGCTGAATCACAAAAAAATTGTAACTGTGTAGGAATATTCACTTTGTGTAGGCACTTCCACTGTGTTTGTTTTCAATGGATGGCAACAGTGAATGATGACATCAGGGGTGTGTATCAGGTTACATTTACAGAGGTGTACATGTAGGTCTGTGAAGGCTGAAAGTGCATGTAAGCAGTGCCACAGTTCACAAGTTCTGTTTCATCCTCTTTATTTTTTATGTGTCATCTCTGTCCACTTTAAGTTATTTTTATAATTATTTTTGTCATTGTGCGATACAGCACTTAGCACAATCACAGGAAATGGAGGAATGAATGGTAGGTTTCTCTATACTTGACATGTAACTGCTCCTTTAGTAGAATGTGTATGTGTAGTGCTGGAGTACAGGTAGTCCTGGGTTTTAATACAGGGTGTGCAAACTTTAAATCAGTTTTTGTGCTCCATGTTTGCATGATATCACAGGAATGGAGGAAAGTAATAAGAATATTGCCTGTGTTTACCTTATTTACTCGTAGGTGCATGCAGGGGTACAGAGGTGTGCACAGCAGCAGAGAGGTATGCATCGTGCACTAATGAGCAGTAACAGAGTTAACACACTCAGTTAAGCAGTAGGTGTTGCTCATAGGTGGTCTTGGGTTCTAATACAGGGTGTGCAAACTTTAAATCAGTTTTTGTGCTCCATGTTTGTGTGATATCACAGGAATGAAGGAAAGTAATAACAATATTGCCTGTGTTTACCTTATTTACGTGTAAGTGAGTGCAGGGGTGTGGAGGTGTGTGCAGTGGCACAGAGGTGCACATCATGCACTAATGAACATCAATGGAGTTAACACACTCAGTTAAGCAGCAGGTGTTCTTCGTAGGTGATAATTACAGCATAAGCACTTGATTTTCAGCATGGTGGAGCTATTCAACAAGCTATAAAGCCTTCATCAACCCTCCATTCTGTTTTTTTCCTGAATACTTCAATACCACTGGAGTAGAGACAAGGAAATTTTAAAGGAACACAATGCTAGGGGCTGATACAGCTTTGCTCCATATTTATGAGCCAGAAGCTGAAGCCAGTGCTGCTGCTGCTGGTGACAACAGGCCTAGGCCAAGAAGGAGAAGAGTGTTCAGGCTCAGGGTAACTTTTATGATGTTATATGACCTGTAGATTGTAGAGCACTACTGGGTGGATACAGACACATTTCAAGAACTCTGTGAGCTTTGCCACCCTTGACTTAGAGCCACAGCCAACCAAGAGGAACCCATCCCAGTGGAAACTAAGTTATATGTAACCCTTAGAATATTAGTTACTGATACCTTTCAAAGACCAGCTGGGGACATGATATGTGTGTCACAGACATCAGAATCTAGGATTCTCCACCAATTCTTTGGTTATCTGCTCATAAATGCCACTGAGCATATGTGTTTTCCTTGTAGTTCTGCAACATTTCTACTGGGTAGCACACTACTCTGAAGTACTGGGTGCCATATATTGCACCCATGTACGTATTAAGGCATCACCTGGTGAGCAGAGTAGAATCAACTGCAAGGGATACCACTCTCCTTGAATGTGTGTGCTGGCAACCCTGGCAGTTATCATGACTCCCGTATCTGTCCCACATCACAGCTGTACCAGATGTTTGGTAGGGGAACATCCCACAGGGTCATTTATTGGGGGATGCTGACTATGCACTGGAATTGTGGCTGATGGCACCCATCAGGAGTGCACACACATCCATGGAAGACCGCCAAAGTGAGGCACATACTGAAACTAGAAACATCATAGAGCATGTGTTTTGGCTTCTGAAGTCACGGTTCAGGTGCCTAGATACATCTGATGGAGCTCTACAGTTTAATCCATGCACACTTACAAAGATCTTTATAGTATGTGCTATGCTACACAATCTGATCCTGTGGAAACAGCTGCAGCAGGATCAGCAAGGGGAAGGGACACACATCCCCCCACCAACACCTAGGTCACCACAGCTACAGTCAGAAGAGGACTTGGAGGAGGAACCACCAGCTCCTGTGGCTGGAGGCAGATATAGGCATGCTCAGTATGCCCTTGCTTTGGCTAAGAGACAATGCATAGCACATTCACTGACCACCTAAGTGACTAATACCTTTCTGCTACTCACACACATACAGCAAAATTGATACCAGGCATATCACACAATATTTATCTCCCCATGTATTGGCTGTGTACTGCTTGTATCAGACAGAGTCAGACCTGAACTAAAACTGCATCAACTGCTGCATTTGCAAGGTAAGTCCTGTACCTAGAGTGTATTCTTTAATAATATTGTGGCATATCCCTGTATATCTTAACTTGGCAAGTAATCAAGTAAATATTGTTGGATTTCTACAGAAACTACCTTAATATGTGACAGCAGTGCAATGATTTTACTCACATGTTCCAGTTAGTAAGTCTTATGCCTCAGGCATCAAAGATTCACACAGTAATCCCTCTCAAACATACTGATGATCAGTGTATGCCCTCAGTTTGCACCATATGCTTGTACTCATAAATCATTAAAGAGAGAAGTTAAAAAGTAATGATACACATTGCAGTTTCTGACTTTATAACCCTTCCCAAGATCAAACAACAGACAGGATGCAGAACACGGAGAGTAGCAAGAGCATCATATCCTTGCGTGTGCCAAAGCAGTAACTCACCTTTGCTCCCTAGCAAAAGAGCAGGCTGTGCTTGTTTGTGACATAACAGTAACTGAGCTTTAGTACACCTTTGTTTGTACCATAACAGTAACTCACATATGCTACCACAAAAAGAACATTATATGGTTGTGTGTGCCATCCAACCTGGCCTTTGGTTGTTGGCAACTGCATATCATATTACTCCCCCTGTTAATATGCTCACACAGTTTAAGATCAAAGATATTGAATGGTTTACACACTGCATGTTTCACACTGCTGGTCAGATGACTGATGAATTACCAAAAAACACATAAATGTAATACACAGCTGAATATTTGCAAGCATAATCATAACAGGTGTTATGCTCAGTAATTGTACTACATACAAATATAATAATGATGATTACACGTAAAAATAACAGCTGATGATTTGACAGCAGTGTACATTCTGTTGTAGTCGGTTGTGTGAAGAATTACTTCAGTTCATTGCTGTAAAGCAGTTTGTGTGGCAAAGAGGAATAAGTTATCCATCCTGCTTTCTCAAGATTCATTGGTGTGAGAGTTAAACTCCCTAGCTATGTAGAAATATCTCATGTGTACTATCATGTTCTACTGTGTATGTCATGCATTGGTTTTCTTCATTTCATGTATTTCTCCTTTTTTTCCAGTTTCTTATTCCTATTCCTATTACTTTTACCGGTCAACAAATACATTACTGGTTTGGCTGTGCTCATTTGGTTTGCACAAACACCACAAACTAGACCACCTAAGAAGCAGACAGCCACAAATATAAACCAAATATATTCAAGTAATGCTCTTGGGTATCTGAAAAACAAGGCCTGGAGTACAGATGGAGCTATCAGACATTTGCAATGTGACTCGTGTTTCTGCACTGCTTACAAATGCGCAAAGAGGTGTATCTCGCATGAGTGTGCACTTTGTTCACCATCGTTCAGACCAGCTGCTCACTGCACTATGGGACTGTATGACTGTATATATCATGCTTCATTACTGGTGTTTATTCTCCATTTCCTTTGTCCGACATAAAAATACATGTGGAAACATCGTAAACTAAGGGCCCTATCTAACTATACATCATATAGTTACAATACAGTCATGTGTTGCCCCCACAAAGCCACCAAGCACTACAACACTGGAGTCTCAGTACATTTTCCACACATATATCTACCACACTACAAAATATAATATGGAATAGTGTGTGCTTCATCATGGACAGAGCCATTAGGTGGTTCTCATAACCTCATTCTGCTAACCTCAAACATCCAACTATGCTCAGTAAGGGTACTTGTGTTGCTACACAGCTAGGCTTCTGAACAACTTAGTGCTATTAGTGCTATTAGGCTACTAGCCTCATATAACGTTATGAAGCTATGTGCCTAGGCAAGACTTCCAAGCTGTTGTGTCAGCACATGGCTTACTTATGTCATCTACTATAAGTGTACCTGCACTCCTGTATAAATCAGACTTGTGTTATGGCACTTGTGTTAAGTACCGTGATCTGTAGTCTGTGCACACATATAGGTAGGGGTTCAGTTCTCCCTGCAGTCCACTGTGTGTGTGTGTGTGTGTGTGTGTGTGTGTGTGTGTGTGTGTGTGTGTGTGCACATGCGTGCGCACCTGTGTGTGCACCTAGTCAGCAAAGTAGATGTGGTATCCTACAGTTGCTTCTCCAAGGGCATGGATTAGCAGTATTTTGATATGCGCACAAGTCTGCACATCCATTTTATGCACCACTCCCAACTTATTGTCTCCCACATGGCCTGCTGATGTCATCTATTATAAGTTCACCTGTGCTCATGTATAAATCAGACTTGTGCTGTGGCACTTCCGTTAAGTTCTGTGTTCTGTGTACTTAGAAGGGTAGGGGGTCTATTCTCACTGCATTCAACTGGGACTCTGTGTGTGAATGCTTGTGCTCTTGCTTGTCATTACAGAGAGTGTTTTACATCAGCATGTGGGATACCTATCCTGACTTTAACATGCACTGCTGATGTCAACTATAAAGTGTTGTTTGACAAACTCCAAGTTAGAGCTGAACGGTGGCATTTACATAATGTACTGTGTTCTGTAGTCTGTGTACTTAGGTAGGGGTTCTAATCTTGCTGCAATCAACTGTGTGTGTGTGTGTGTGTGTGTGTGTGTGTGTGTGTGTGTGTGTGTGTGTGTGTGTGTGTGTGTCTGTCTGTCTGTCTGTCTGTGAGCTGTTGCATGACATTAGCAAGAGCATTTTACACCAGCATGTGGGACACTTATTCTGGCCCCAACAGACTCTGTTGATGTTGTGAAGATAGGTAAAGGCTGCCAGCCTAGCCAGATATAATTTTGTAGATAATTCTGTAATTTGTAAATATTAATATAAGCCACAGCCTTGTTCTCTTAAATGGGAAAAAATGGTGCTAAATGTGGAACTACAAAAATGTAACAAAAGTGCACTCTGCTCTAACAAAGCTGACAAGTCAATTAGTTGATGTCAAAACCCAGAGACAATATGTCTGGATGAAGGAATTCTGCCTATTGTTTTGAGGCCAGAGTTAATAACTACAATCTGCATGTATAATTTCTTTTATTGCTCTGGTTCCTTTCTAGCTGCAAGATCAAAGGGCTATTAACCTCTGAGAGTCTGTTAGTCTGGGAACCAGAAAGAAATGATGTAATCTGAAATGAATCAGTGGTACTGTGTTATCAATTTAAGGACCGAAAGAATGAGAGCATTAGAGCATTTGTCTTGAGAACATCCAACATCACCAGCACTGCCTATGTCTATATGTAAGTAGGATCTTAGAGTTTAGTGTTTCTCTTCAAAATGGCCAGGAATTAGGAAGATTAGACTAAGTGTTTTTTTGTCATGTCAGAATTTTTCTACTGTATTATTTTAAACATTTCTTTGTGATCTCTGAACTCTTGACTAGCACTCTGTAATAAGAAATAATGTCTTGTTCATAGGTTCATAGGTTCATAGGTTGGTACTAGGCTATTGGCCCAAGGGCCTATACAAGCCTAGCCATAACAATTCCCTGGTTATTTCTTCTCACAATATTTACTTCCCTGGACCCCTGTCTAGCAGGGTGACTGACGTGATCCCCAGGGTGAATTAACTATCTCCCATCCAATCGTCAAGTTCCTTTTGAAGAGGGCCAAAGAGGTGCTCTGCTTGTCATGTATGGACAGTCTATTCCAGAGTCTGGGGAGTCTCTGGGTCAGGAACGTATCCCTTCAGCATGTTTTGTTCATTGTGATGACAAGGTTTAGATCTCTGGAGCATGTGGCTCTGAGGGATTGGGATTTCTTTAAGTGCAGCATGTCCAACAGCTCTGTATTTGACATCGCCTTGTATGTTAAGCAGAGATCACCTCTGAGTTGTCAATATACGAAAGAGTATAGCTGGAGTTTTTTTTAGATGGTCAGCATAGGGCATCTGTTTTAGGCATGTGATTCTTTTAGTGAGGTATTTCTGTGGCCTTTCCAGTTGTTGGGGCATTGTATTCTATAATGGGTCTAATGAGGGATGAGTACAGTGGGACAATGACCTCATTTTTTCTGGATGAAAAGCCCTTAGTCATGAGGTGTGCCACATAGAAGGATTTCTTGACTGTTGTGGCGAAGTGGTTATCGAAGGTGAAACCACTGTCTACCTGTGTCCCTAAATCTCTTATCATACTTTCGGTGTTTAGTGTACTGCAACCTATGTGGTAGTTCACAGGTACATGTTTTTCCCCAAAGGGGATAACTATACATTTCTTGACACTGAGGTTGAGCCCATGGCTCTGGCACCAACCATCTGTTTCTGTAAGGCCCTTTTGTAGAATATCCACATCATTTGGGGATTCAGTAATGTCTCCAGTTTGCAGTTATCTGTGAGCTTTGTTAGCCAGAGTCCCTTATTGTTGGCCTGTACTTCAGAGAAGTAGCTGCCAAACAAAAGCGGTCCCAGGACTGAACCCTGAGGTACTCCACTTGTCACTTGTCTGGGCTGGATTTGGAGTCAGCTACTTTTACAGTGTGGGTTCCGTAAGTAAGCCAGTTGGCAACCCATCGAGTGACATAGGGATTAATGCCCAGCTTAGTAAGTTTATCTATGATTCCAGAGTAGGGGATGGTGCTGAAGGCCTTGGCAAGGTCCAGATAGGCTGTGTGGACCACTTTACCCTCATCCAAAGCTCTGGAGATTGATTTGAAGAAGTCAATCAGGTTCAGGAGACAAGATCGGCCCTTCACAAACACAAACTGGGTGGGTTCCAGTGTTTGAAGGTTGCCAATGTCTTTGTTTATAAGATCTATGAAAATACATTCCATGGCCTTGCAGATCGGGCTCATCAGACTGATGGGGCAGGAGTTCCCAGGCTCCAAGCTGGATCCCCCCTTGTGTAGTGGAATATCTGTAGCTGTGCACCACTCAGTGGGCATGAAGCCTGAGGTGAGATTATGATTAAACATGACACTTTGGTGAGGTACCAGTTCATTTTGTAGTTCATGTAGAACACAGCCCGGTGTGTTGTCTGGTCCCATGGATGCTGAATCCTTAGCTTTGGAGAGTGCAGTTTTTATTATTTATTATTAAATACTTTTAAACCATTCAACTGTGGCTGTTTTACGTAAAGATAATTTAAGCTCTAGAGTACATTGCATATATATAGTGATACTGTACAAGTCACTCCAAATAAGCTTTGCTGTTCAGTCACACTTACCATTTGGATAATAATATTGCACACTAATAAGTCGACACCCTTTAGTAAGGGCCTTTGAGTAGCTGATAAAAAGCGGGTGGTGGCAAATAGTACTACCGTATAGTCTGGGTAAAAAGGGGCACAGCTGCAGAATCTGTGCCAGCCTTCCCCAGGAGTGTCACTGTGGTTGTACATAACTCTTATCTGAAAGTATGCGTGTGTGTGTGTGTGTGTGTGTGTGTGTGTGTGTGTGTGTGTGTGTATGTGTGTGTGTGCGTGTGTGTGTGTGTGTGTGTGTGTGTGTGTGTGTGTGTGTGTGTGTGTGTGTGTGTGTGTGTGTGTGTGTGTGTGTATGTGCGTGTGTGTGTGTGTGTGTGTGTGTGTGTGTGTGTGTGTGTGTGTGTGTGTGTGTATGTCAGCTACTTGGGCAGGGAAACAAAGCACTGGTTGGACAGAGAGGGTGCTGGAGGTTTTAGCTTGCCCACTAGCCTGAGATCTGGACCCTATAGCTGTGCCAGTGGGGAGTCTTATTGGGGACCTGGAGAGAAAGGGAGAAACCAGCCCCAGACTGATTGTGATTCCTGTATGCTCTTAAGGGGAATTGTGCTTTACTGTGTGTGTATTTATTATCTTTTTCCTATATGGATGCCCCTCACTGGTGTTGGTGGTGAGAATTGAGGCTCCTTGATTTCTGGGCTAGTGTGCAGGTGTCACATATTAATTGTTTGGCAGTGGTGGGATATCCACACCACATATTAATTGGTTGGCAAATACTAATTGGCATGTAGTGGTGTGGTTAGAGTGAATTCCTGTAGCTTTTGTACAGTGATTACTGAAGGTGTTTTGTACTCTAAATCAGTCACACAGTGAATACTCAGAGTTCAGATCACAATTGTTTTATTTCTATTGTTAGCTTAGTTAGTTAGTCAGGGAGAGCAGGCAGCATGTCAGCAGAGGAGTATAGTAAGCTGACAAGGAGCCATCTGGCTGAGATGTGCCAGGCTAGGGGACTGGTGCATGGAAACCTGATTAAGGCAGACATGATTGCAGCTTTGGTCACAGCTGCATCAGAAAACAGCAACCAGGAGGACGATCTGACTGGCAGTGGAGGCATACAACACTCAGATAATGGACAGCTCATCCTTTCTGCAGAGGACTTAAACATCCATCTGGAGCTAAAGAGACTTGAGTTGGAGGCTAGGCATTTGGAAATAGAGGCAGCTGAGAGACTGAAGTGTCTAAAGAGTGAGGACAATAAGAAACTGCTATGGTTGTAGGCTGAGGAGAATGAGAAACTTATACACCTGGAAGTTGAGGAAAAGAAGAGGCAGAGGCAGCATGATAAGGAAATGCTGACTCTTCACCAGAGTCATGGAGGTAATGGGGAAGGGAGTAACTGGACCCCAAAAGCACAAAAGGTCAGTAAATTTCTTCCACAGTTTAAAGAGTGGGATAATTTTGATAGTTTCATTCATATGTTTGAGAGGGTATGTAAACAGTATGATGTTGACCAAAGGCTCTGGGTATAGTTCCTGACCCCCTTACTCCATGGTAAAGCTGTAACTGTGTTGTCTAAACTTGCTGATTGTGAATATTTTGATTATACTGCTGTTAAAAATCACTTGTTAGAATGTTTTAAGCTAACACCTGAAACTTATAGGAAAAAGTTTCGTGAGCATAGACGCAAGGCAGATAAAAGTTTGTGTGAATATGTTCCTGAACTGAACACTTATTTTCACAGGTGGGTGAGTGGATGTCAGACCCAAAACAAGCTAGTAAGTATGGCAGGTGCAAACAGCCAAAGCAATACTGTAGAGAGCCAAAGAAAGCCAGCACCACCAAGGACACAAACTCCAGAAAAAAATTGTTTAATAAGTATATATATCAGACCGGTTTTGGCATATAGCCTTCATCAGTGACAAACTATATTGATGAATAGTTGACTTATATACATAAAAGACACATAACTTCTTGTGATCTCATTTCTCCTCCAAAAGAATATTACTACATTTTATCATTAAGGCCAGGTACAAATAATCCTCCTAATTTCACAATCCACTTTATTTCTTTATAATTCAAAATGGAATGCCACCCCGTCTTAAAAGATCTGTCTCCCATAATTTTATCAATCACAACAAAAGAGAATCTAGCAGTGGTATGAGACTGGGTATGTCTATACAAGGCATTAGTTATCCATTTATTATGAATGTCACTAAAATGCTGAGACATCCGATGCCATAATGGCCTGGAAGTCTTGCCCCACATAGAAAGCAGAACATATGCAATTAGCCAATTATACTACCCAGTCTGACCCACATTTTCCATAAATATGAATATCAAAAATCCAACCAGTATTTTTGCTGGTAAACTGTTTTGTTTTGTACATATATTTATACAATGTACAATGTCCACATGCATAGGATCCTACCAATATATCCCCTGTAAGGGTTACCTGATGACCAATGTGGTCATCTCTGTATACCTTTTTATAGTGTGAAAATGAGAGCCCAGAGTTTTCCCCCTACGATAAGAAAATTGGTATCTCTCTGACACAAACTGACCTAGCTCCTCATTAGCCATAAGAATATTCCAGTGTTTCTGTATCACTTCCCTCAATAAATTTGTATTCCTACCATAGGTGGTTACCAATCTGATAGCGTCAGACATCCCCTGGTTTACTTTCCTTTTATACTGTAATAATTCCAGTCTAGATTTAGTAGACACCCATTCACTTGCACTATACACATCCACTCCATCTATATCCCCTATTCAGAAATCTACATGTGAGGTCCTGTTTAAATATGTTATAATCTTCCTCAGAAGACCAGATTCTTCTAATTCTCAAAACTGTAATTTTGGAATATTTCTGACCATGTGGTTTGGGTGGAGACTGGATGCATACAATAAATTGTTGTATTGGGGATATTTCCTATACACCAATGTACGCAAAGTATGATCCTGTTGACGTTGAACATTTACATCCAAATAATTAATCTCCTCCTGACTATAAGTGAGGGTAAATTCTATCCCCCATTTATTTCCATAAATATATTGCATATATTCCAATAAATAGTCAATATCTCCCCTCCAAACCAGCCAGATGTCGTCCAGGTATCTCCCCCATATATCAATTTCTGGTAAATAGATATTTTGGGAATCATTATACACCATCTGTTCCTCTATATAACCCATAAATATATTGGCATAAATGAGGGCAAAAGATGCCCCCATTGCCATACCCTGGGTTTGCCAATAACAGTCTCCTCTAAAATAGAAGACATTCTTTGTCAAGACTTGTTCAGTCATGCAAATGAGTAGGATGTTAAAACCTGGAAGATAAAGATTGGGGACTTATTCAACCAATATTCTAAGGCCTGTAAACCAGCCCAGTGTGGTATGCTGCTATATAAGGACTTAATGTCCAAAGTACACATCAACCAATTTGATTTAAGTTGTAATTCAAACACAATCTGCAAAAATTCAGTCATATCTTTGATTCTTGCACAAATATATGGCAACAGGGGCTGTAAATATTGAGTCAAAAAGCTTGACAGTGGCTCTGTAATAGACCCAGTTCCAGACACAATAGGTCTTCCAGGGGTTTGGTTCAAACATCTATGTATTTTTGGGAAAAGATATAAATATTGCTTACCAGGTTTCCTAACCATAAGATGTTTGACATTTTCACTGATAATACCTTCCTCTACTGCTTGTGACAAAAATACATCAATTTCTTTCTTAAAATTAGGGGAGGGGGTCAATCAGCATACACATGTAATTCCGAGGGTTAGTGAGCTGCCAATTTCCCTCAGCCCAGTAATAACTGGAATCCATAACAATGACGGCCTCACCCTTATCTGCAGGTAGAATCGTAATATCTGTATTGTTCTGAAGCTCTGTAAGAGCCTTCTGTTCACCTCTGGATAAATTATGTCCCAAAACCCGAGAAGAAAATAACCTGAAGTGTAAGTCCTTAAGAACCGCTTTTGAAAAATAGCCACATATTTATTCATAGGGTGACTGAAACTAGATTTATGAAAATGAAATTCCTTAGATCTCTGGGAATAGTTCTGTGGACCAAAAAATAGCTTCAAACTGAGTCTTCTTCAAAAGGCTATAATATACGACACTAAAACATTTTCATCCACAAAAAAAAAAACAGGTATATAGTTCAAACCTTTATTGAGCAACCATTTCTTATCAGAGGATAGAGTATACCCAGATATGTTGTGCACATTATCACATGCTCCATTTATTTCATCATTGATTGCAGTAAACTTTCTACTGTGTTTCCCCATATGTTTCTGCCTACCCCTATGTGTTCTACCCCTAAAGGGTGGTCCTGACATCATAACTGTTTTGGATCGGGGGAATCCACAACATGTACGTTTTCAGTATCAGTAGCTGAGAATTCTTCTCCCGAGGTGCTATATCCCTGATTTGATTTCTGAATGGACTGAGGTCTCTTTTTTCAGGGGATTGCCCCAAGCTTATTACCCTCAGAAAACCTGACACTCCTCTGGGACTCAAATGGCCTGCCCTCTCATAATCCTCCTAGTCCCTAGTGTATTTGCGCAATTTTTTTCTTTTTTATTTGATTTTCAAAAACCAAAAGTTCTCTGGAAAGTTTACTCAGGCAGCTGGCATATTGTGGCTGCCCTTCAAAAACTTTAACCTCCTCACATATCCGTTTAACATCACCGATATTCTCTTTAATAGTACGTTCATAATAGTATGTCAAAATGTTGAGAAAGGACATTGAGGCTTTTTGTTGTGCCATACCCCATTCCTGAATCAGAGTGTCATCCAGTTTACCAAGCAAAGGCTGGATTTTAACTCTAAGACCTCTGGGCATAACATTTCTGCTCTGATAAGCCTTAAACAGTTTCTAATGCCATATATTGGTACGCAATGTTCTCATGTTTTTGCCCAGTTTATTGAATAGCAAGTTGCAGACGTCAACTGGATCAACATGGCCTTCCTCAACCATACCATCAGTAGATGCTTTCAATCCAAATACCTGGATATCATTGCGATTGGCACAAAGGCCCTGAAGAATATTATTTAGATCCATGACAATAAGCTGCCAGCTTAGTATTTCTCAAAACCAGACAATACACTCTATAAACTAATGTAGGTATGGCAAACCACAGACAAGCCACACAGGTCAGCCTAGAACTAACCTTAATATAAAATCCAAAACCATTGCTCAAAACCAAAGAAACCCAAAAGCGGGCAAGACCAATGAGTCACGGAGCAGAACAATAGCTCCGCCACCCCTTACAAAAATACACAGTACATCAATTTACCGAAATTCCCAAAAAGAACATAATAATATAAACCTGGAATGTTACTAGCAAAAGCCCATGTATCTATAATGATATCCCACTGCAGTATATAGAGGCTTACAAGCTCTAAATTAATTCCACTACTCAAATAAACTCCAGTAATAGCCAATATATTGGAAGCCACAACCTTTTCAGGTTTAGTCCAGCACCATTGTGATAAACTAAAGATTTCCCAATAATGGCCATTATGAATATTTGAAATTCCCACTCATAATAATCCTAATCAAAGAAGGCATAATTATACACCATATAGAACAGTGTAGTCAAAAGAACATAATATCACTCTTTTCCAATAACATTCCTGTTTACAAGAAAACATTAGCAATTATCAAAATGGTAAATTAGAGCATGATATCTCAAAATGCATATGGATAATATCATACTGCCCCCATTATGCGATTGATACATAGAAATAATACTTTCATGCACAAAAAAAATGGAGGGGGGGGCGTTGTCATAGAAAAATAACCATTATTTAGTTAAAAAAACCCAGTAGCAGAATACTCCAATATATATTTAATTATAAAAAAAGAGATATTCAAACCTTAAAAAGGGCACAAAATACAAAAACGGGCAGAATATTGAACCCTATGTGCGATGCTAGCAAAAATTGCTATCCCTATCAATGAGTGACAACTTTAATTACATTCATTAATAATACACTCATGCACTCAAGGCCAAATATTCTCCTGATATCACCTCGTGTGTATAAAATATAAGTTATGTTAATTTCGTACTAAGCAACATTTACCCACAAAATGGTCCAAAGTTCCACTGTCCTTTGTTAGGAAGAGTGAAGGAACTATCCATCACTTCACCAAACAAAGTATCAGGCCCAGAAGTCAGTAGTTAGCCTAATACCTTTAAAAAGGCAAAAAATACAAAAAGAGGCTTAATATCATATCATGTGTGTGATATCAGCAAAAAATTGCTGCCCCGATCAAACAATCCTGATATGTTCTCCTAATATTGCCTTGAGTGTAAATAATATAAGTTGTTACTCCATTTCACAAAAAACAATATTCACCCACAAAATAGTCCCCAAGTCTCAAACAAACAGCCACTGTTCTTTAGTATGAAGAGTTGAGGAACTGTCTGTCACTTCACGAAGCAAAGTATCGGGCCCAAAAATCAAAAGTTCCCCTAAAATGATCTTTGAAACAGGAACTGGTTTAATTATTGTTAGTTTCATTCCAAAATAATGCCACTCTCCTCCAAAAGCATAGTTCCACTCACAGGACTCAAAAAGTCACATTATTTATGGGTTCCATATAAACCAACCAAAACACTGACCTCATCACACATCTAAGCCCATCTTTGAGAACGATGTTCCATTCCAAAATTGTAACGCTCTCCTCAGAAGGCCTAATTTGTCTCTTAGAACTCAATCAGACCATTTGTGGATTCCGTATGTCAAAAACAAAACACATGCCTCATTGGACGTTGTTGTTAACAAGAAAGCCATTATTCCACCACTCCAAATTGGCAAAAGTAATCCAAAAATGAGGAAGCTGAACCCAGAGTCTCCAAATAAATAGTTATTTAATAATAAATCAGATAAAAGCAAACCTTCACGGTGAAAATATCCAAACCAACCAGGAAAATGTGCGAGATGAATCCAACTCAGCTACTGATACTGAAAATGTGTCCCAACACCAACAGCCAGCATAAAGTACTAAGTCACACCCAAAACAAGCTAGCAAGTACGGCAGGTGCAAACGGCCAAAGCAATACTGTGGAGATCCAAAGAAAGCCAGCACCACCAAGGACACAGACTTCAGATAAAAATTGTTTAATAAATATATATATTGGACCGGTTTTGGCATATAGCCTTCATCAGTGACAAATCATACTGATAAATAGTTGACTTATATACTTAAAGACACATAACTTCTTGTGATCTCATTTCTTCTCCACAAGAATATTACTACATTTTATCATTAAGGCCAGGAGCAAATAATCCTCCTAATTTCACAATCCACTTTATTTCTTTATAATTCAAAATGGAATGCCACCCCGTGTAGTAATATTCTTGTGGAGGGGAAATGAGATCACAGGAAGTTATGTGTCTTTTATGTATATAAGTCAACTATTTATCAGTATAGTTTGTCACTGATGAAGGCTATATGCCAAAACCGGTCTGATATATATACCTATTAAACAATTTTTATCTGAAGTTTGTCCTTGGTGGTGCTGGCTTTGAGTGGATGTCAGGTCACCACTTTTGAAGGGCTGGCAGACCTTTTGGTGAGGCAACAAGCCCTTAGCACTTTGCCTGAGGACATGAGGACATAGTTAGCCGATAGACAATGTGCTACTTCAGATGAGTTGGGGAAGAGGGAAGACCTATACCTAGCAAGCAGGGCATCCCTGCACAGGAAATGGACCCCACTACTGCTCATGCATCTAAAGGAATCCATGGTGGGCAGCAAAGACTGCCCCAACAGAATCTGCCAGTAACAAGGGAAGACACTAGCCCAGGTACACATCCAGGACCTAGGGTTAAATGTTTTGAATGCAACCAGTGAGGCCATGTGGCATACAGATGTCAATGGAGGCAAGGTGGGGAATAAAAGGTGAGATAGCCCGTAAGTGGGGAAGACAACTGCCAATAGTAGGTTGTCTTAAGACAACAAGGGTACCAAACTACCATCCTGCAGATGTCCTGATAGGGAAGGATTTGGATGAGGCAGCACCATGTGCTTATGCAGTTACATGCAGTCAGGCTACGAGACAAGCATGTGGGTCTGGTAGACAGGGGGAGACCAAGACAGACCACATACTTGCTACCAGGACTGGAGAGGTGGTTACTTCAGGGGGGAAGCTACGCTGTAGAAGTGAGACGGAAGGTGAGCCACAGCTGCTTGTGGGTAATGATGTTCCCTTGGACAGAGTGACTGCAAAGGTAGAGGTGAGTAGCAGTACCCAGACTGACAGTGAGACACCACTGTCAGTGAATGCCAGACTTCCTGTGGAAGGGGAGCTGGGAAGGGTTACAAAGAGAGAGTTGAGACAGGCTCAGCTCTCTGCCCCTACATTGCAAGGCCTGAGGCAGGTAGCTAGTGAGGCACCTGACTCTCAAGGGAAGGGGGATCTGTATACTGGGACAAAGGGTTACTGTATAGAGAGTGGACCCCTGAGAGAGGGCTAGAAGGTGAGAGGGCACAGCAGTTGGTAGTGCCTAGTGCCTACCATCTGGCACTTCTACCCTTAGCCCATGATATTCCCTTTGCAGGTTATATGGGCATAAAACGTACAAAGAGACATATTATGCAGAACTTCTACTGGCCAGAAATTTCCAGAGATGTAACAGAGTACTGCAGGACCTGTGAGCAGTGCCAAAATGTAGGCAAGGCAGGAGACAAGGTGAAATCACATTTGATGACTTTGCCTGTGATTGAGGAGCCTTTTCAAAGGGTAGCTATGGATATTGTGGGGCCTTTGAGTACCCCAAGTTCCACAGGGAAAAGTATATCCTAGTGGTAGTAGATTATGCTACAAGATACCTTGAGGCAGTGGCTCTGTCCTCCATTGAGGCAGAAAAGATGAAAAATGCTTTGTTAGAGATTTTCAGCAGAGTAGGTTTCTCAAAAGAAATACTGACTGACAGAGGTGCCAATTTCATGTTAGACCTGCTAGCTTGTCTGTGGAAGTACTGTGGGGTGAAGCACATGATGACCACCCTCTACCATCCCCAGATGAATGATCTTGTTGAGAGTTTAAACTCTACACTCAAGTCCATGCTACAGGCATTTGCAGACCAGTTTAAGAGGGAGTGGGACAAATATTTGCCCCATCTGCTGTTTGATTACAGAGAGGTTCCCCAGGAATCCATATTTTTTTATCCTTTGAGTTGCTGTATGGGCATAGAGTGAGGGTACCTCTAGATTTAATTAAAGATGAGTGGGATGGTGAGTGTGAATCTCACCAGGAGTCTGTTGTGGCATATGTCCTAAACCTCAGGACAAAGCTCAGGGAACTCATGGGCTTGGCCCAAAAGAACCTTGCAGAAGCCCATTAACAGAAAAAGGTGTGGTATGACAGGACTGCTCGAGCTAGAGAGTATGCTGTGGGGCAGCAGTTAATGGTTCTCATTCCTGTCAGATACAATAAGCTGCAAGCAGCTTGGGAGGGACCCTACAAGGTGGTAAGAAAGGTAAGTGATGTTAACTTCATGGTGGAACTGCTAGACAGGAGGCAGGGGCAAAAATTGTACCATGTTAACTGAAACCTTACCATGATAGGGAGGCCCTTGTGCTGAGCATTTGCAGTGGATTGCAGGAGGAGTCTGAAGGAGATCTGGTGACTGATCTCCTCAGTGAGGCTCAGACTGACACCTCAGTGGAAGGGGTAGCAATGTCCCAGCATCTATCTCATACCCAAGTTCGAGAAATCTGAGGAGTGTTACAGGAGTTTAGGGGCATGTTCACTAGGAAACCAGAGTGCACCCACCTGGTGTAGCACCAGGTGGATACAGGACCCCAAAGGCCTATTAGATAGGCCCCTTATAGGGTGCCTGATAGAGTCAAACAGACTCTGAGGGAGGAGATACAGGAAATGATGCAACTAGGGGTAATTCAAGAGTCCAACAGTCCCTGGGCCTCCCCAGTGGTACTGGTGCCAAAGAAGGATGGCAGCACCAGGTTCCATGTGGACTACAGGAAATTAAATAGTCACACAGGGTCATATTCTTATCCCATGCCTAGGATGGATGAGGCCCTAGAGCAGCTGGGTGGGGCTAAGTATCTTACAACCATTGATCTTACCAAGGGTTACTGGCAGGTGCCCTCGTCTCCCAGTGCTAGAGAGAAGTCAGCCTTTGTAACTCCTTTTGGCTTGTATGAGTTCACAAAGATGCCCTTTGGGATGAAAAATGCCCCAGTGACTTTCCAGAGGCTGCTAGATCATATCCTAGCAGGAGCAGGAGAGTTTGCCCTTGCTTATCTAGATGATATTGCCATCTACAGCCATTCCTGGCAAGAACACCTTCAGCATGTCAGGGAGGTGCTGGGCAGACTACAGAGGGCAGGGTTGACCATTAAGCCAAGAAAATGTCAGGTGGATATGGCAGAGGTCTCCTACCTGGGACATAGAGTGGGGAGTGGTAAGATCAGGCCAGAATCTGCCAAAGTAGAAGCCATTCAGGCATGGCCCGCACCTGCTATCAAAAAGCAGGTCAGGGCATTCTTAGAGACAACAGGATACTACAGAAAGTTCATCCCCAGTTATAGTACCATAACTGCTCCCCTCACAGACCTGACAAGGAAGAACAGGCCAGATAAGGTAAAGTAGACCACAGCATGTGAGCAGGCATTCCAGAAGCTTAAATAAGCTTTGGGAGAACCTCCTGTGTTAGCCAGTCCAGATTACAGCAAATAATTTGTTGTGCAGGTAGATGCTTCAAACCATGGGGTGGGGGCTGTACTTAGCCAGATTTCTTCAGATGGAGAAGAGCACCCAGTGGTTTATCTCAGTCATAGGCTCCAACCCAGGGAGGAATGCTATGCAGCTGTAGAAATGGAATGTCTAGCCATAGTGTGGGCACTGCAGAAACATCAGCCTTATCTGTATGGAAGGAAATCAACTGTAGTGACAGATCACAATCCCCTAACATGGTTAAACAAAGCTAGCCAGCAAGATGCCAAGTTGCTAAGATGGAGGCAAGGGTTGCAAGCATATGATATGTCAGTGCAGCACCGCAGTGGGATTAGCAATGCCAATGCAGATGGGCTCTCAAGACAGGGAATGGTGTAAGGTATACTCAGATAGACCTAACCCTCTCTAGCAATGTTTCTCGAGTCTATATGACTAGACCAAAAGATCACAACAGCAAATGTATGTACATCGGCACATTTACGTTGATGTACATACAGAGAGAAACACCTAAACGGCAAAAACCGGAACACCGAACGTGTTTCATAGCCAGCAGCATGATGGTGGGGATAAGGAAACATATCCTTTTCCCCACTGTAGTGCAGTCTTGGAGTTGCTATATTTAAGTAGGGGGGTGTGGGGGTGCAGGGGGGCTTGCCCCCCTGCAAAAGCTAATTAATTAATATTTTAGTTTAGATTTTACCTACCTATGTGGCACATTATGATGATGAAACATGTTCGGTGTTCCTGTTTTCGTCGTTTAGGTGTTTCGCTCAGTATGTACATTACATAAATGTGTCGATGTACATACATTCATTGTTGTGATCTTTCGGTCTAGTCATGTAGACCCATGTTTCTCAAGGGTCTCTTGAAATCTAGCTTGAGTTCTCTGGGGGGGGGAGATGTGTCAGGATAGGTGAAGCCTGCCAGCCTAGCCACATAGGATTTTGTTGATAATTCTGTCATTTGTAAATGCTAATATAAGCCACAGGCTTGTTCTCCTAAATGGGAAAAAATGGTTTTAAATGTGGAACTACAAAAATGTAACAACAGTGCACTCTGCTGTAACAAAGATGACAAGTCAATTCTTTGATGTCAAAACTCGGAGCCGATATTTCTAGATGAAGGAATCCTGCCTATTGATTTGAGGCCAGAGTTAATGGCTAGAATTTGCATGTAGAATTTCTTTTATTGCTCTGGTTCCAGACCAGCTACAAGATCAAAGGGGCTATTAACCTCTGAGAGTCTGTTACCCTGGGAACTAGAAAGAAATGATATAATCTGAAATGAATCAGTGGTACTGTGTTATCAATTTAAGGACAGAATGAATGAGAGCATTAGAGCATTTGTCTTGAAAACATTCAACATCACCAGCACTGCCTGTGTCTATATATAAGTAGGATCTTAACTTTAGTGTTTCTCTTAGAAATAGTTAGGAATTAGGAAAATTAGACTAAGTGTTTTGCTGTGATGGCAGAACTTTTCTACTGTATTATTTTAAACATTTCTATATAATCTCCGAACTATTGACTAACACTGTGTAATAAGAAATATTGTCTTGTGTTTTTATTATTTATTATTAAATATTTTTAAACCTTTCAAGTGTGGCTGTTTTGTGTAGAGATAATTTAAGCTCTAAACTACATTGTATATATATATATATATATATATATATATATATATATATATATATATATATATGTATATAAAATGACACTGTACCATGTCACTCCAAATAAGCTTTGCTGTTCATTCACACTTACCATTTGGATAATAATATTGCACAGTAATAATTGGACACCCTTTAATAAGGGCCTTTGAGTAGCTGATAAATATTAGTGGGTGGTGACAAGTGGTACTACCATATAGTCTGGGAAGAAGGGGTACAGTTGGAGAACCTGTGCCAGCCTTCCCCAGGAGTGTCTGTGTGGTTGCATATAACTCTTATCTCAAAGTGTGTGTGTCAGCTACTTGGGCAGGGAAATGGAGCACTGGTTGGACAGAGAAGGTGCTGGAGGTTTTAGCTTGCCCACTAGACTGAGATCTGGACCTTATAGCTGTTCCAGTGGGTAGTCTTATTGGGGACCTGGAGAGAAAGGGAGAAACCATCCCCAGACTGACTGTGATCTCTGTGCTCTTAAGGGAAATTGTACTTTACTGTGTGTCTATTTATTATCCTTTCCCTATATGGACCTCACTGGTGTTAATCGTGAGGATTGAGGCTCCTCGATTGCTGGGCCAGTGCATGGGCATCACAGATGTCATCAGCTATATGATAGTTTTCTATATGCACTAATCCCACTAGGGCATGGTCAGACAGTAGTCTGGAGGTAAGGCAGATGTTCTGTCTGACTACAATTGCTTCCTTACCTACCCAACCTACCTGAGTCAGACATACCTATGTCACTTCTCCAACATTCCTCTCTCTCTCTCTCTCTCTCTCTCTCTCAAAAAATGGCTCTCCATTTTGTACACATGTCTTCCTGACACACTTGATTTGGTCCAATTGGCTGGACAGCATGGTTGTATTGTGGTCACCCATCTCTCTGGAGGCGACAGTGCAAATTCAGATAATATTCTGCACGTATTTTCATTTTTTACTGTTAAAGAAGTTGATAGTTATGGTTCTTCCCTACCTCCATTCTGCACATTCCTGCCCTCCTTTAACTTTGTTCTTACCCTTGCTTGCTTCCCATTTCATCACTGTCCTATCTTCTCCATTTCTTTTCTTTAAAGCATGATTATGTGGTGGTGCACATCATGCACCAATGCACACCAACGATAAAGCAAAAATACTTAAAAGTATTAGTTACAGCTGTATTCAAACCCAGTACCATCTGATCCCAAAAAGGAATTTATCACTGCATTAACACCTGCTGCCACAGAGACAGTTAAGTATCAAGCATATTTTAGATACTACATAACAACTATCAACATTAGAAATGTGGCTGGAATTTGCGAAGTACTTATCTATGTGCAAACAGGTGCATCATGCATCCCTTTGCACTTTGGGATTGCTAAAGTCTATCAATTACTATTGGGTCTCTAACAGATACTTGCTACTTAACTGACTGTGTGGTAGCAGGTGCTAATGCAGTGATAACTTCCTTTTTGGATCCAGATGGTATTGGGTTTGAATACAGCTATATCTAATCATTTTTAACTAATTGTGCAGTACAATTTGTTCTTTTTAAAGCATTATTGCACAATGGTATGCAGGCAGTCATGGTGGTGCAGCAGTTAGGGTTGCCACCTCACAGCAATAAGTTCTCTGGTTCAATTATCAGCTGGGGTCCCTTCTGTGCGGAGTCTGCATGCTCTCCCTGTGGTCGTGTGGGTTTCCTCCCTCATCCCAAAGACATGCTGTAAGTGGATTGGACATTCTAAATTGGCCCTAGGCATGAGTGCGTGCATGTGTGTTCCTTCTGTGGAAGGTTGGATGCTGGGCTGGCAACTCGATACTGTAAAACTCCACTGCCAATCATGAGCATACAGGTGATCCACTGTGGCGACCCCTAATCGGGAAAAGTCGAAAGAAGCAGATTGCACAATGGTATGTATCAAGCACCCTCACACAAAAATGCTTTAAAGAAAATAAGTGGGCAATATGGACACTATTTAAACAATGATTTAAAAAGTAAAGAAATGGTGAAGATAGGACTGTGTTGAAATGTGGAGCAAGCAGGGAGAAGAACATCGGAAAGTCTTTCAGAAACTAAGTGACATTTCCTATTGACTGTATGAAATGCATCTGTTGCATAATTAACTCTGTGGCAGAAGCTGTTAATGTATTGTTGTTGGAGCCAGATGGTACTGGGTTTGAATATGGGTGTAGGTAGTACTTTTACAAGTGTCTAAGATACTTTTAAGTACATTTACATATATTGCTGCCATTCAATTTTCTGCACGTTGGTACATGATGTGTGCCATCACACAATCAGTCTTTAAAGAAATGACATGGAAGAGATAGGAAAATGGTGAAATGGGGAGCAAACAGGAGGAAAACAAAGTGAAAGCAGGGTAGGAATGTGCAGGAGGGAGGTAGGAAAGAACTATAGCTACCCATTTCTTCAACAGTACAAAATGATTTATATGTGCAGAATATTCCCTGAATGTGTACAGTCAGCTGCAGAGAGAGGGGGAACCACAACACTATCATGTTGTATAGCCAACTGGATTGAATCAAGTGTGTTAAGAAAGCACATGTGTAAAATGGAGAGCGATGTACAGGATGAATTCTTTTGTGGGACAGGTGCCCATTTATTTATTTATTTGTTTAAGAGAGAGAGAGAGGAATGTTGGGGAAGGGGCATAGGTATGTCTAGGTCAGGTGAGTTGGGTAGGTGAGGAAGCAGACTGACAGGACATACAAGACACAGGGCTGGTGAAGGACACAGGAGGTGTGTGAACACCATAGTTGGGGTGAAGGTGAGGACATCGAGGACCCATGGACATTAAGCTGAGTGACAGTGAAAATCGAGTTCTCACCCACTGGACTGCCATCACTGTCACATCACTGCACTGATTGCTGCAGTTCCCAATGTCTGCATCTCCTCCTGGTATTTTGTACAAGGATGAAGACAGGTGCTCCATCCATGATAGGTGTAAACCAACAGTAAGGTGCATAATCCTATGCAACACCATTGGTAGCTAGTTCATCACAGGTGATGAAATCACCAACTGTACCACTGCTTCCAGAGGGACCCACTGGCCTATCCTGCAGGGCAGAACTACCTGACAGCTCAGGTGGTACAGAAGCAGTAGAGGTGGTGCTGTCAGATTGCACCCCAGATGTGCTGGGCGGCAGTGTTGTAGCTGATGGAGGGAAGGGCAGGAGGATTTTGTGGGACAAGCCTACCCTGCTGTGCTATGGGGAAAAAGTAAAGAAAGAGAAAACAAATTACCTAGAAAATAATAATAATAATAATAATAATAATAAAATAAAAAAGAGAGGATAATGGTTGGGTGAGAGAAAAAAAATGGATAACATTAGTACCTTCATGTGTGACAAAGAAAGCATTGACACAATTATTTGACTCTATTCTGTTAGCTTTACTTTTCTGACTAGAAACTCCTAACATATGTATTTATTACTTTTAAGACTACCCAGTTCATAACAGAAGCATTCTATAGTACGGATTGCAGCAAGCTATCCTTTATGTTTGCATATATTGCACATATGTGTGTCCACATTATACTGATTAGAGTTTACAGCAGGCCAGTTGTACCAGTGGTATAGAGGTACAGTATTGTATATTTGGGAAGTGAGTTTTTGGAACACACAATCTCTGACTACTCTCTAATACTGTACTATTATTTTGCCCTACAGACTAAGGCATGCTTAGTTTCCTTTTACAGTAGAGAGATGTATCCTCACTGTTATTTAAGAATATGGAACTGTTGTTTTGTTCTACAGACTAACGCATGCCTACTTTTTTTACAGTTGAGATATGCATGCTCAATTTGATACAACTGTATTAAATACCAGATAAGCTGTCTTTAACTTTTAATGCTTCAATAACAGTACTGTTCTGATACATACATACCACATGTTTCTTGCATCCTTGTCAATCTCACAGCATGTGCCCTCACATTCAAAGCTCTCTCCATGGCAGCTGTGGAAAAAAATAGAACAGAATACCATTATGAACAGCAGTCTTGACTACACTCAGCTTTTAACTCTTACAGGTAGTTACCGTAATTTATACTTACACATCTGTGGGGTGTCCCCAGTCCTAAATTCCCAGATCCCATGATCGATGGTATCCCTCTTCCTCAACCTGAGGTCATCAAAATGATACTGACATTGCTCAGCAGTGCTGAGGATACCTGTAGCACTGGTCAAAGTCCTGGCAACACTATCCCAGGCTTCAGATTTGTATTCTGAGCCTGAATAGTCCCTCTGCAGTAACTGGAGCCCATGATGCTTAACTAGGAGTCCAATAAACACTTTGGACTCTTGGACACCCTAACCCTGATTCCAGAAGCATGCTCCCTCACCACAGAAAGCAGCCATGACTACCAGTGTGCAAGCCAATGTAGAATGAGGTTTTCCCGCCAATTACATTTTGTATCCTGATGTCTTGCTGCCAATTCCAGTTATTTCCCACTTTATGAGTGTGCACACAGTGTTTGAAAAAGTTGTGTGATGCTTACCATCAACCAAATACAGTGCTTGGGAGTGCATAATTGTCAGCAACATTGGCCAGCAATGCAATTTCAGGTTTATTGGATGTACAGGTCTTTATGTATGTGTTTTAGGCAAAAGAGAAGGCCATGCCAGTCCTCATAGCAGCAATACACTGCCACTGGTCTAGTTACACGACACCCCCTATTTTATTTTATTTTTTGTCTAGGTTCACAACTTCAAATGTTTGCACTATGTAGCACATCTTGCAACCAATAGTGAAAATAATTTAAATGAAGAAATCTAAAGAAAGAGAAAAGCAAATATCATGCTGTCATACAATCCTTGAGCAGAATTAGTGCTATCTGTGTCATAGCTCTCAACATTCTATCTCCAAAGTGAGGAACAGTAGCCCCCATAATGTGAAAAAATGGACAAAATGTGGAATACATACTAATGGCTTACTAACATCTGAAACTAGGCAAGTTATATTATGGTTAAAATGTGCTAGTTTTACATGCATAAAAGATCATTTAATGAATTAATGTAATTAATTTCTATTTATGGGTAGTGCAATGGTGCAGTGGTTATCATTGTCTCCTCACAGCAAGAGGTTCTCCGAGTCAATTCTCAGCAGGAGTGCCTTATTTGCAGAGTCTGTATGTCCTCCCTGCATTTTCATGGGTTTCCAGTGCTCCAGTTTCCTTCCACATTCCAAAGACATGCGTCTGGACCATTTCACCCGGGCCTTTGATGAAAATGGGCTCTGCCCCAGTCGAACTTTCCTGGTAAAGAAATGTTAAATAAATAAATAAAATAAAATTTACTCTGGATATCAGTGAAAATTTTCATAACACTGGATGTGTGACAGGCCCTTTCAATGTGGAACTTCATGCAACATGAACTTTTTAATACCCCAAATGAGGTACATTCCTAGTATTGAGGTACAGTTGAGAACAATGATATGTGTAGTCCTGGTGATCATTTGGCATTTTGCACAAATTTGTGCACCGGAGTTGCTTGAACTTGCATGGAATTGCTATTTGCCATCACTCGCAAGCTTTTATGGTAGCAAGCTTACACAGAATTGTTATCTGCATTCACCTAACAGGTTTCTTGGCCCGCAACACTATTGTGAACTATGAAACCTTGCTTAGGTACACCACACGTCATTAATATTCATTGTGTGATGCCATGTGATCAGCAACATCACATCCACAGTAACACTCCATTTAGGCTCTGCACGAAACCTACATGGAGTTTACTGAATCTTGGAGGTCATCTTATGTATTTATTGTCTTACATAATATGTTTGTACAAACCCTGAAGGTATATCGATCTGTTTCCACTTTTAGACAACTCTGTACATTGTTCACTTTGTAAGTGAATAAGACTGCTTACCATATTTCACATATTGTCTTCTGAAATGTTTTTGCCTGCTTGATCCAGGTTATGCCTTACAAGGGTCCTTCGACCAGTCAATAAATACATTCATGCATGCATACAAACATACACAAATAAATAAATAAATAAATAAATAAATAAATAAATATATTACTTCTTTATAATACTTTCTTGGTGCATTTTGCAACCATTGTAAATTGTGCTCCTGTTCAACAATAATATACCTTTTCTATAGTCTCTGCTGAAATATTTATTTCAACAACTATACAATTCTTCTTTTTTATTAATACTTTAGGATCTCAATTCATATGTCACCACATTAACTTAGGACTGCAATTTCCTGTTACATACTAATCTAGAGACCTGAAACAGGTATTACATAATTTCAGAAACTTTATTTTTAATGACCATTTTGTTTGGGTCATTAACAGAAGGTAAGCAAGTGACAGCATTTAAAAGTTCAGGTTCTTCATATTTTGCAACATTTCAACTCATTCTTATTGTATCACACTTAATCATTTCTTACTGCATCTGTAGCATTATAACAGATCTGTACAAAATTTCATTTTTCTCGTCATTATATACCTTCCGTAAACATTACCTTTGCTGATGAAGCTATTAAAGTGATGGGTATAGAATTTATACCTCTCAATCTATTAGCCCAAGAAATCTGGACAAAGCCTCTCATAATAGGGGTACAAAGGCCCACAAATAGGGACAGATTTCAAATATTGCTCTCATAATCTTAGAATGTGGATTAAACTGATCAGTCACAGCATGAAGTTATGGGAAAGAGTAGTGGAAGCTAGGTTAAGAAGGGAGATGATGATTAGTGATCAGCAGTATGGTTTCATGCCAGGAAAGAGCACTACAGATGCGATGTTTGCTCTGAGAGTGTTGTTGGAGAAGTACAAAGAAGGTCAGAAGGAGTTGCATTGTGTCTTTATGGATTTAGAGAAAGCATGTGACAGGGTGCCTAGAGAGGAGTTGTGGTATTGTATGAGGAAGTCGGGAGTGTCAGAGAAGTATGTAAGAGTGGTACAGGATATGTACGAGTGTAGTGTGATAGTGGTGAGGTCTGCGGTGGGAGTGACGGATGTGTTTAAGGTGGAGGTGGGATTACATCAAGGATCAGCTCTGAGCCCTTTCTTATTTGCAATGGTGATGGACAGGTTGACAGATGAGATCAGACAGGAGTCCCCGTGGACTATGATGTTTGCAGATGACATTGTGATCTGTAGTGAGAGTAGGGAACAGGTGGAGGAGACCCCGGAGAGGTGGAGATATGCTCTAGAGAGAAGAGGAATGAAGGTCAGCAGGACTAAGACAGAATATATGTGTGTGAATGAGAGGGAGGACAGAGGAATGGTGAAGATGCAGGGAGTAGAGGTGGCGAAGGTGAATGAGTTTAAGTACTTGGGATCAACAGTTCAGAGTAATGGAGAGTGTGGAAGAGAGATGAAGAAGAGAGTACAGGCAGGATGGAGTGGGTGGAGAAGAGTGTCAGGAGTAATTTGTGACAGACAAGTACCAGTAAGAGTGAAAGGGAAGGTCTACAAGAGGGTAGTGAGACCAGCTATGTTATATGGGTTGGAGACAGTGGCATTGACAAAAAGGCAGGAGTCAGAGCTTGATGTGGCAGAGTTGAGGATGTTAAGATTTGCACTGGGTGTGACGAGAATGGACAGGATTAGGAATAAGTATATTAGAGGGTCAGCCCAGGTTGGAAGGTTTGGAGACAAAGCCAGAGAGGCAAGATTACATTGGTTTGGACATGCACTGAGGAGGGATGCAGAGTATATTGGGAAAAGATGCTAAGGATGAAGCTGCCAGGTAACAGGAAAAGAGGAAGGCCTAAGATAAGGTTTATGGATGTGGTGAGAGAGGACATGCAGGCGGATGGTGTGACAGAGCAAGATGCAGAGGACAGGAAGAAAGGGAAACAGTTGATCTGCTGTGGCGACCCCTAATGGGAGCAGTCGAAAGAAGAAGAAGAAGAAGAATCTTAGAATGTTGCTAGAATAATAGGGTATGTATTAAATAAGTGGGCAAGACTTGAAGTCTGAAACTCAAATGTATGACATTATTTACTAATTTCATTCCTCAGATCATCCCAGTGATTTATCAGAAAACCAAAAATTTTTTGAGGAACAGACTGAAATTTTGTTACAAAAATCTAGACATTTTATGAAAATCTGAGTAGTTGAGAGGTATAGATTACATGACTGTCCCCATTACTACATTTTCATGTATTTCTAGTGAATTGTACTTTGATTGCAGGAAATCAGTCTTATACAGAAATTCATCTCTTTTAGAATCTTCAGG
>NC_056731.1:1462553550-1462641050 GCF_019279795.1 Protopterus annectens | reverse complement strand
GACATTGATGCTTATGTCGAGGGGAACTGGTGATGAGCTGGCATATTATGTTTGATAAGGTCTTCAAAGTTGCTATGTTTTTGCTCAAGGTAGTGGCAAAGATAAGCTGTATTAAAATTGTGCAAGCAGAATGCCCTTGCCTAAGGCTGCATTGGCTGGTGGTGAGAGGAATGATTTGGTGGGCACAGAATAGGAGGTAGTTGATTTTGGATCTAAGTATTTACATGCTTGCTTGAAAGTTGAAGGCTTGAATGAGACAAATGTTCAGATATGTATATGAAGTGATTGTTTCCATCAGGTGGTTGTCTTGAGAGAACTGGGGGAATGAGTAGTCCCTGAATCAAAAAGGCAAAAAAGGAGACTATATGGCATATATAGCATAGATAGAAAGGGTCTATATCATATGAGTGAATCGCACAAATTGCGAACGCTCATAATATCGAAAGTACCGGACCTTGAGCTTCCAGCCCCCACACCCCCCGCTAAATATATAGTCCAACTCCGAGATCACACTACAGTGAGGAAAGGGCAAATATCCCATTCTTCACTGTACCGTGATCTCAGAAAAAGCACTTTGAAGTCTGGTACATTCGAATTATGAGCATTTGCAATTTGTGAGATTCGCTCATATGATATAGACCCTATAGAAAGCTCAATAGATATACAGAAAGATGCTTTTTTTTTTTTTTGAGGCTGAGAAGATTTTTTTTTTTGTTTAATTTTAAAAGGTCTGTTTGTAGTTAGCTATGGATGACATGATGGGTAGCTTAGAGCTATTAATGACCAAGCCAATTGCATGTAAGAAGAGTTATAGTTGATGTAGGTCAAGGGATAGTATATTTATAAAAATAGAGAGTAATAAAAGGCAAGTATTCATCCCTGAGGAATCCTGAATGAGTGTAGGTAATGTGAGTGAGAGAGAAAAGACAATCTTTCCGTAAAAGAGCTGTTAGACAGAAAATCTTTGAGCCACTGAACAGTTTTTGGACTGATGCTAATGTCTGTGTAGTGGGTTAAATGAACTATGTGGTCCGTCATACCAAATGCATGTGTTAAATTAATGAATGACATCAGTTTATAGATCACATTAAAGGTAGGAAAAGTTTTGAAATTATTTATTGTGGCCTCATATTTTATATCACAAAAACCCGGCATTTTAACAGTGATGTGTATACTTTTTATATCCACTGTATATTTATATCTGTATCTATATATGTATCTATATCTATATCTATATCTATATCTTTAACATTGTTTTACTTCATCATTTTGCTTCCCTATATATGTTTATAGTAAAATAACATGGACACCCAGTGGTAAATTATAAAGAAAAAGTACGTGAGTTTTGTTTTTCTCTTGCTTTTCTAGTTAGCTGAATTTGTTGATTTATAATTCTCTGTTTCATCCTGATTTGGTAATTGGCAAGTAACTAAACAGTATCCCTGATGGCATGGATTACATTTTGCCAGAAGGCTAAATCTGGTTTAAAACTCTACTCTTGGTGTGTGCAAATGACATCACACTACCTGATACTAGTAAATGTATAGTGTTTTACAGACTCAGGTCTGCTGATGTTGTCAACAGGAGTTGCACTGCATTATTGTGTTGGGGTGACAACTACCTTAATAAACTTGCAGAAAAGGGGTACCAAAAAGTGTTGCGGTCATTGTACAGGGAAATTTAAAGAAGATGGATCATAAAAAAAAATAAAAATAAGTGTTGGGGTGTATTTTATTGGAAACCCTGGTATTTGACATAAAATTGTAAAAATTAGTTTACCACACAGCACTCCATTTTTTTTCTATCAGGAAACCATGTGATATGAAGACAATAATTTTCATCTCATTTATTTCACACTGATCAGTGAACCACCATACTATATGCTGGAAATCACTTGTACTTGAGGTAAAGAGGACAACGTCATTTACAAACAATAAAGATTGAACTTTCTTGTATCCAAACTGGATGAACACCAGACCTTGGCAGCACTTTGCCATCTTGTCCATGAAAATCAAAAGCAGAACATGAGCTAAGGCACATCTGTGCTTGAGCTTTGTGTCCACCTTGAATATATCTGACTTAGTGCACAGAATGGAGTCACGGGTCTTGTTCTAAAAATGCAGTGAGTGAATGCCACCCTGTACTGTTGTACCACATTTCATAAAACATTTCAAGAGTCAACAATCACGTCTTTTTAAATTCCACAAAACCTCTATAGACAGTACTTGCAAACTCCTATACTCTCTACAAAATCTGTATGCTATTGCATGGTTAAAATAATCCATATGGCTCTTCTTGATCAGAGAGTCAACTATTAAATGAAGCAATGTCTCCTTTTCAGTGCCATGATAAAAACTAAATGCACCCTTCTGTTCCTTTTTGAAAAGCACTACCACTTCCAAAGTTTGAAAACTCAGATTTACTGCTCTTGTTTGTGTACAGTATGAAAAAAAACACTTTAATGAGAATGCCCCACTAGCATTCAACACCTTCAGCATTTTCACTGGTTCTCATCCAGTCATACAGCCTTGTTGCAATGGACATTTGAATAACAGTGACCTCATCTGCAGAACTAGATCTATCCATCAGCATCTTCCAGCAGTGTCTTATCACAGCAAGCTACATCAAATGCATTCAGGGCTTAGCTAAAGGGAGCTTTCAAACACTTGACCAAGTAACCAGTCAATGTTAGTATTCACCAAATCCTGGTGTGGACAGATTGTCAGTATCCCACCTCTCATTCGGAGTCACTGGATATTTTACCTTGAAATATGGTGAAGTTCATTAAACATGACATTACAAAGCTGCAGTCACACTCAGGCTTTTGTTAGGCTGGTGGCGGGAGCTGCTGCCTTCTTCTCTTATTATTGCCTTTCAATCATACTTGAAGATAACTCTACTAACATTGCACAGAAGGCCTCCTCCTTTAACGTTATGCTTCCTCTTACAACTGACATTTTCTGATAGTTCCTCTGGTTACTGTCATGATCTGTACCAACCACCTTTTGGAAACATGGTATTGGTACTCCTTTAATTCCTTATATATGGAATGAAATCCAGTCAGAATCCACATATCAGATGTCCCCAAGTAGACGTAAAAAAAACGGTCTTGGAAATAGAAGTTTATCTCATTCCATTCAGAAACATCTGCAAATCATTCCCAGAACATCTTCCAAACAGGTCTGGGTTTCCTGAGCCTGCCTAACAGTTATACTGTCTGTGTTATTTGCCTCTGTGTAACTTAGCTCCTCAATCCTACACCCAAGAGCTTTGCTGTGGTAGAAGGATAATGTAGTTTATCTGCATATGCCCTTCTGACTGGCTTTTGTTTTTCACAGGTCACATGCAGTTTGTGTAAATATGTCCCCATACTAATTGTATTGCTGTGTATTCATTAGTTTCTTTGCCTCCATGTCTGTTTCTTATTGTCTATATTTAGCCCACCAGGGACTTTGTTTCCCACTCTACAGGTTTTTGTGACTTCAGGGAATGGTGCTGTCTCTCCACATTGCCCAGGATTAAACAAAAATACTGCTAGACCAAGTAGAGCAGGGGCCACGATAAAACAAAAATACTGCCGGACCAAGTAGAGCAGGAGCCACGATAAAACAAAATTACTGCTTGACCAAGTAGAGCAGGAGCCACGATAAAACAAAAATACTGCTGGACCAAGTAGAGCTCTACTTGGTCCAGCAGTATTTTTGTTTTATCGTGGTTCCTGCTTTACTTGGTCCAGCAATATTTTTGTTTTATTGTCTCAGGATGTTTTTTTTTTCATTTACTTGCATACACTCTTGGGCATGCATTCTGGTATTGTCTAAGTAGATTTGTCATTGGGGAAAGTAAGTGCATAACAATAACACCAGTCAAATGGCACACAGTATTATAGGCCCCACTTTCCAACATGCTTCCCTCTGGGATGTGACAAGCAACAAAAAGCAGACCCCTTTGAAGACTTTCTTTTCAGGTGATGGCTAACTTTCCCAGTGATGAGGCAAAGTGGCGTATCCATTGCACTGAAGCATAATACCAGGATTAAGATAAAGTAAAATGGAGAACATGCAATGGAACTCTATGTCAGCATCCGAGCTGTTTAAAAAAAAAAAAAAAGGACTATCAGTACTGAAAAGTGTGAGGACATATACATTTGTATCTGCTGAAAAAAAAGGTAAGAAAATGGCAGTATTATGGGAAATATGAAGAAAATCTGCTCCTAATCATGACTGACACATACACATTTATTGATGCGGTAGAGGTCTGACTAAGAGGCACCAGCAAATCATATGAAGGAAACTTCAGTTCAGATAACCTTAATTTCAAAAATATGTCTGTTACTGAACAATTTCATTGATGAAACAATAGCTCCCACATGACAGCTGAGAAAATGTGTAGTTAACGAGGCTTAGCCAATCAACACACAATGTGTACTGCATAAACTTCTTCTTCTTATTAAGCCTTATTAGGAGGCACAGTCAGGGTGATGACTGCTATTATAGAAAAAGATTGGAAGAGATAATCCATTATGGCTGCATAATGCCCCCCCTTAAACATGTGACCCACCATATGTAAGCATGAATACTCAAAGTTAGGTCTAAAATGGTCGGGTGATAGCCACATACTTGGGACAGTGAAACATCAGGCTGGATAAAGGCACTGCATATGGAATGTTATGAAGGTAGACTGCATAAACAATTATAATAAAACAAAGGAAAACAGCATTCAGGCAACATTTGTAACTTCTCAGCATAAAGAAAGAAAGGATAAAAATAGATACTTTAGTGGATTTTTTAATCTAGGAAACTAAGTCAGTTAATTAATTGCTTATTGTTTTATCTGGAGATACAGTATCTCCAAAACAACTGCAAATGAAAGTAAATGTTAAGCATCAGTGAGGTACCTATGAAAAGCATTCTTTGAGCAGGATATTTTTGCTTACGCATTTTGACTACATTATAATACAGCCTGCGTAGGGCAGCCACGGTGGTGCAGTGGTTAGCATTGCCACCTCACAGCAAGAAGTTCTCCGGTTCGATTCTCGGCTGGGGTGCCTTCTGTGCGGAGTCTGCATGTCCTCCCTGTGGTCGCGTGGGTTTCCTCCGGGTGCTCCGGTTTCCTCCCAAAGACATGCTGTAGGTGGATTGGACACTAAATTGGCCCTAAGTGTGAGTGTGTGTGTGTGTGTGCCTTCTGTGGAAGGTTGGGCGCCAGGCTGGCAACTCGACACCGTAAAACTCCAGTACCAATCATGAGTGGACAAGGTGAGCCGCTGTGGTGACCCCTAACCGGGAAAAGCCGAACGAAGAAGATAATACAGCCTGCTTTTTTTTGAAGCTAGCCACACAGAAAACACTAATGACAATTTTGTATTTACACACTTTTCAACAACAGACATTTTTCTCCGAAATCATGTTAAATTACTAGATTCCTTTGAAGTTAAATATGCCAAGTTTCCTGAAAAAAAATCTTTAGAAAAGGTATGCATCATGCAAGGTGACAATAAGCTGCCTCAGAAATAAGTCAGTAAGACACTTTTTATTATCTGCTCTGTTGCTTGCATTAATAAACTTACCTAACTGTTGAATGTATGTAGTATGTATCTTTAATGTATCAAAGTGTGAAACTCGCTCCCACTATCTACCAGAACAAGTCCTTCTCTAGCAATCTTCAAAATTTCCGTAAAGCAACATCTAAATAATTCTTGGCTGTGTCTGCGCTCTGCTCCTGACTAATCTCAACTTTACTTTTTTCTCCCCCCCCCCCCTCCTTCTTACAGACCCTCTCTTGTCTAACTTTTTCACCTCCTCTTCTTTTATACTAACTAACACTACCTAAGATTTGCAAGCAGTCTTCTGATATTCCCACTTCTTACACTCCTCTCTCTCTTACTACTGTGCTGTCTCCGTTTCACAAAAAAAGTGTTTAGCACCTCATTTGCACACTAAGAATTGATCTAAAAAAATTTACTAATGAACACTGACTGTATCGTAGAATGTGCTGTCCCCATATCCTAAAGCTATATTGGAAAATATGTACTATATTGTATATTCATTGCATGTTGCAAAATATGTATTATATTGCATATATATTGTATGCCTCCTGTGCTGTAAAAATGCTGAGTAATCCTTTTCATCACATGATTCTATAACTATTTTTCACCATTTTCCACTATTACATGTTTGTATATTAGAGTCTGTATTTGGAGCTTTTCTTCCTGGGCCTCCGCTAAAAATGGGTTCTTTATGACCCAGTAAAACTATCCCAGTAAACAAATGTTAAATAAATAAATAATTAAATAAAATATTATTTTGCTGCAAAAATCATTGAGAATGAATCGATACAGACAGCAGAGAACCATACCAGCTCACTTTTAATGTAGTCTCAGATTATGTTGGCGTTCTGACTTACCTTCCACTGACAGTCCTCGCACAGTACAGGGTTAAAATATCTGAGTCATATATATATATATATATATATATATATATATATATATATATATATATAATCAAGCAATAATCTTATTACCACAAATTACAAATTCCTTAATGATTTCAGATGGACATTAAAGAATAACTGAAATTATCAAATAGGTATATTTAAAATGACTTGTTCAGATAGTTTTAAAAACACATTTGCACCATTTGACTAAGATAAACAATTCAACAGACTGTGACTTTGTTACTGAGAGTAGAAAGCCAGTGACGCTTCAAAAAATGGAAAACATAGAAGATCTTAAAAGTTCGAGAAGCATTATTATTACTATCATGAAGGATGTAATACAGACAGAACTGAAATAAAGTATGTGTCTGTTTGCAATCTGGATGATTAATTATTGAAGACTGCCTTCTGTCTGCTGTTGTCTTGAACAGTCAATACAAGTGTGAAGTTAGGCTATAAAGAAAATGTTCTATTCTGAGCATAAACAAATGGAAGATAAAGTACCTTGTGCCCATTTATTTTAAATGTCATTTCTGACACTTTAATTTACAAGTTTCATTTAGAAATGGACTGAAATGTTTTTAAAATTAATCAGAATGGAAATTGCTGTTTATGATTTAGTTTTAAGATATATTTACATGTTATGAGCACTAAAGTGTAGTGTATTAACATATGTTGTTCATTTAACAGCTCTCAGTTGAAGAAGCCTTAGTGGGAGACATTTTATTTATCATTATGAAGTGTTATTCTGTATTAATTTACTGATAACATGCTTTCTAAAGCAATAAAAAAAAATGATGCAAATATATGTCAAATTTCTAGGATACTTGAGTGCAAATCATTAAATGTGTGTCATATTCATTATGATCATGATTAATGGTTATGGCAATACATCATTCAGCAGTATAAAGACTTATTTTTGATGCAGACACATATGTAGTCTTTAAAGCTTTGATGTATTCCTTCGCATAAAGCATAAACAGCATTATGAGCTGTTAATATAAATATATGTGGTGCCACAGAAATGGAATTTTTATCTTTATTCTAATATAAACATATGTCGTATTAAATATATCCAATATGGCATGTTAAACAGTGAACTGGCCTACAAATATCACAAGTCAGTTTTACAGAACATGTAATCATACCTTCCAACCGTACCGAATTACGCAGAATTTAATGGTTTTGAGGTAAAATAATGGGGTGCCACGAACTTCTGAGTAGCCCTTTTAATTCCCAATTTTTCTATTTTATTTTTCTGACAGTTTTAAAGTGACTGACATCATCATGCAACGTCATCAACGTGGAGGGTTGTGCGTGATTACATCATCTTTGTCAGACACTTGGAGTCCCGGGAAATTTAAAAAAAAAAAAACAACTTTAATTGTTTACAGTCACAGGCCCACAGCCTGTCTGGCCCATGACTTGACTTGCAGCACTGTGTCAGCCAACCAGTAAAGATAAAGATGAACCCGGGACCATTTCGGGTACGTGTGTTTAATCTGTGTTTGGATGTCTGAAAGAGAACAGTTGCAATGCATGGAGGAGTCTGTGAATCTGTGAGATCATGTTACCACCATGGAGTTGGAGAATATTGCAGCTGATACTGTACTTCTGAAAGCCCAGGAAGGTAAGACAAAACTCTACAGGGAGAAAGCCTGTGAGGATGGGATTCAGCAGGGGTGCAAGGGCTGGCCGCCGTATCCTGGAACTGGCACTTGAAGCTGTCTTATTATTTGTGCATAACCTTAAACCAGGGGACTGATCTGTAACTTGTAAACCTATTTAAAAAACATAAGTTGACAGGTGCAGCAGTTATAAATGTGGCTCGCTAGATGAAAAAGTACAGTACACATGCAAATATATAGGTATAGCTAAGGTATCTTTGCTAGTTGCAACTGAAATCAGTTCATGAAGGTGCACTGGTTAAAGTTGTCACTCTTGCATATGGTGGATGCATGGCATTGTAGTAGTAATAATGGAATTTTAAATTTCATGACAGCCAATAAGGCATCTTATGTAAAAGTGGCGTACAAGAGCTCAGAGCATTACAATTCTTTGCACCGGAGTTTAAAAACTGGAAAAGTACATTCTTAGATCTAGCAACATAACCACAAGAACTGTTCTGTAACTCAATGTATTAATTTAATTAAATATTAACTCATGCAATAACTGTTCTGCAGTTATGAAACAAATAAAACATAATTAATCATTAACACAGTTCTGCTCTAAATGTCATCTTCGTTAAAGCTATCAGCTGTAACTGTAGGGACGACTGAGGGCACGTTGCTTTATACAACATCCTGTGGGCTTAGTCTTGTTGTATGTACATTGTTTCTGATTATTTAATAACAGTAAATACATTCATAAGACTATCCTTACCTTGAAGTAAAAATCTTAAGATGTCAAGTGCACTGAATTCAGGTCCGCTTGTACTTGGTTCACAAAGCTGGTTGCATTAATATGTGCATACCAGAGAAAGCAATCTTCCCCACTGCTGAACAGAATTTTGCGCCATTAATTTACAATTTATACATATGTAATACATGAGTAGTACAAACAACAGCATACCTCAGTACTCTTCATTTCTGGTCTTAAACTTGCTCCTGTCATAAGTACTTGAAATAAAATGTACGTATCCACATTGCAACTTTTATCAGCATACATTACAAATGATGGGTAACACATCTCAAAAGATGCAAAAATGAACACTAAAAAAAAGAAATGTTTGACATAAGAACGCAACACTAGCCAGCAATCACTGCACAGAAATCCTGCCAGTCTCCTGCAGTCACTGCACAGAAATCATGCCAGTGTAATGCAATTAGAAACAATCTGTCATGATGGTTATTAAAGGGAAAATTCCATCCAAGTTTGCATTGTAATAGTGTGCATTCCACAACAGTCTCCTACTATTGGTGAATTTGTGTCCAGCCCTATGAAGTTAGTCCAGAAGTTTGTTCTTTCTAAAAAAAATTTTTGTTGCTGTTAATGGTTGGTTATTGAAAAGTTACTTATCATGAGAGGTGTATTAGATTTCAGAAAACACATGGCAAAAACTTAACTTAAAACAGTCATTTTGTTTCTAAAAAGGGAGATGTAATGAGGGACAGATGGTCCTCTTTTGTTTAATTATTATGCCCACTTGTAGATCCTTCCTTTACTGCAGTGAGAGCACAGAACAGAACGGATCTATTTATTTAGTGTATTAAAAATATCTAAGGTCAATTCAAGATTACCGTGCTGGCGTGCTCTGCCAATTTTTACCCGCTGTGGTCCACATTCTTCTAATTATGATCTTGTCAGTCAACACAAAGCCTGACTATATTACTTAAACAAACGTGAACCAAAGAAGATTTGATAAATGGGAACTAGTGTGTTCCTCTTCTTCCCACTGTGATTGGTTGTAGCTGAGCATCGTGTAACATTTTTCTTCACTGGATAGTGTGGTTAACATTATTTCCTGCAACTAGTGCTTACTCTGATTACAATGGTGTTACGTAGATTGCTAATTCACTTGGACATAAATTGCAAGTAAAATGAGGTGTGCTATTTTCGTAAGGTGTAGTTTGTTTTCTAGTTTACCTGTTGACTTTTGATGTTTGATACAACCACGTGTTATATTTGATGAATTTTATGTGTGTTATCTTCTATGGGAAAAATCAGTATAGGTGTCTTCGGAAGTGCTTTTTTTAAGCAGGTGCTGTCTTGTGGAATGGAACCGTTTAGCATATTAAACTTGTAGCTAACTGCTGTAGGCAGTCATTTGTTAATGTCGAGGCTGGCTTTGATTAGGTTATTACTAATTAGTCATTTTTCTATTTTAGAGTCTGCTGCTGGAGTAATTTTGGGGTGCTGTATATTTAGATGGAAAAATACGAGGATGAAGTAAGTGTGTGTGTGTTGGAAATAATAGCGATTTCTTTTGGTGTCCACTGGTAAAACAAACAGTTCAAGGTCATCAGCATACCCTCTCAAGTTTCAGTCTCTGAGCAAGAAATCTGAACAAAGCCAAAAATAATGGTGGGTGGACAAAGGCCCAAAAATTGGTGGAAATGGGATAGATTTTAAATATTGCTCCTGCAAATTCAGATAGTTGATAGAATAACAGGTTTTGCATTATTATGTATTTTCTGAGGAATATGAAGTCTGAAATTCAAATGTCTGCCATTATTTAGTGACTTCAGTCTTCATGTTGGTATCACACAATCCATTGAAGTGGGCGGGGTTTCATGATTATGTAACAAATTTTTATGTTAATCAGCATCCTGATTTTTTGCCAGTTGTACCTACTTTTCAAGGGGGTCTGTCCACATTTTTGATGTTTCCAGGTTGAGAGGTATACATGCAATGTATCTGGTATAGTTGGAACTGGTCTGCCAGCTCAAGGATTCAGTTAGTTCTAGAAGCATAGTTTTTGACATTTTACACTATATTCACACAAAGTGCTTCATGTTGTTTTGCTTTTTGTTATACTGTTTAGTGGGTTAACCATAAATAATCACGTCTCATTCCATCAGCATGTAATTATTTGAGCTGGAAACAGTTACAACCTTGGGATCTCAAAACACAGACACCCCCAAGGACACAAAACACAAAATAATTTTACTTTTATAAAACCAAACTTCAAAGATGACACCAGAGCTTCTGGTAACAAAATTATTTAATAAAGTTAGCGCTTTCACATTCTTCCACCGAACGCCTCATCAGGCAGTGAACAACTAAAACAGTTCATCTCTTTTAAAAGTCAACACTAATTTACTTAATCACATCAATCAACTTAAAGTCATACTGCATTTGCAAAGCAAAACAACACTATTAAAGATATAAAATGACTCAATAAAATACATATTATTCCTATGCTATACTACTAATAAAAACTTCACTCTAAAATGCATGCTTGAGGTGACTTCCCCTATTTTGACTACATGGGTTCTATCAGTGAGCCAGTTTACTACCCATTTGGTAGCATATGGATTGATGCCTAGTTGAGAGAGTTTATCTATTATGCCCAAGTGAGGAATAGTATCAAAGGCTTTGGCAAGGTCAAGGTAGGCGGTGTGCACAGTCTTCCCCTCATCCATGTCTTTGCTGACTTTCTCAAGGAAGTCAACCATATTTAGTAGACATGACCTCCCCTTAATGAAGCCAAACTGTGTGGGATCAAGTGTTTGGAGGTTGCCAATGTCTTGTTAATGAGGTCCATGATAACCCATTCCATGGCCTTGCAGATCAGGCTGGTGGATCTATAATTTCTTGGATCGGTGGATGCGCCACCTTTGTGTAAAGGGATGACAGCGGCTGTCCTTCACTCAGCTGGGATGAAGCCAGTACTCAGGCTTTGGTGGAATAGGATGCCTAATGTTGCTGCAAGTTCCTGCCTGTGTTCACATAGGATGCAACCTGGGATGTTATCAGGTCCCATGGAGGCTGTAGTTTTTTCCTTTGAGAGAATATTGATGATCTGTTCCCTAGATATAAGGAGAAGGGGGCAGGCACTGGGGATGTCCTGATTTACTGATGAGGGGGGCAGATGGGTAAAGTTTTTGCTGAATCTGTTAGCCAGCAAACTTGCTATAGCTACGGCATTTGTATATGTGGTGTCCTTGACCACCAGTTCTGAACAGATCTGGGTGCTACCTTTAAGGCTGTGGACATATGTGAAGAAGGCCATATGACTGTCTTTAGTAGATGTGGACACTTTGGACTCGAAGTTTGCTTTGGAGGATTTCACTAGTGCTCTTATTTGCTTGTTCAGGCTAAGGAGACATTGATTCCAATTGGGCACCTGCTCTTTCTTGTTCTTGGACAACATTTTTTTCTTTTTGTTATAGAGTTTATTTATTGCAGATGTCCACCGGACAGATTTACTCTTCCTTGTGGAGGATGATTTAGTCCTAGCAGGTATTCCTGATTCCATGCAGCTATATAACTGCTTGCATAGTGCTTTGGTGTAGTTTTAGATATTGGTGCCAGTTCCTACAGAGGTGGAGGTGGCTGTGAAGCTGTTTATACCATCCCTCAGGAGGCTGTAATCAGCTTTGGAGAAGTTTTTATGTCTGATCCTATCTAGAGGGGGGTTGGGGGAGATGGTGACTTTGAAAGTGACTGCTTTATGATCGGATCTTACCAGGGAGATGATACTCTAGGGATGCTGCAGTGGTTACTCATGTTGGTTAGTACCAAGTCCAAGATATTATCACCTCTTGTGGGGGTATCGACTAGCTGTTCCAAGGCATTTGCATTGACAAAATCAAGGAATCTCTGGGCATTTGTGTTCTGGCATAAGTAGTTCTTCCAGTCTATGCTTGGGAAGTTAAAGTCGCCCAGGATCAGGATAAAGGGTTGAATCTTGATAGATTCAAACAGGTCCAAATAGGTGGAATGGGCATCTTGAGTCAGATTTGGGGGCCGATAGCTAGCTATGATCTGGATAGAGGTCTTGTCAATGGCAAATCTGGATAAGATTTTAAAGAGCAAGGATATTACATTTTCTCATCAAAGGTCTGTAGAGTCAACAGTATGTTTTTTTTCCTCAGAATTAACATATCTGCAAGGGCTGGAGTGTAAGTAAAGCACTAGAATTTGAAATGTTTGAACTGCAGTGTTGGAGTTCAGTTTGGAAAAAATCTTTGTAAATTATGTGGATTGTAAGAAGGTCAAATCAGTCAATCCAGAATGAGATATCCCCAGACTGCTCTCTGGAAGGCCTGATAGTAAAACTAAATTCTAGTATTTTGTCAGTGCCATTGTGTAGAGGGAGAGACTGAATATGGTCCAGGCAACCTAGGATTAATGAGCGGATAAGGAATTTGACGTGCTGGCAGGGGAAGGATGAACATGCCTAAAACTTGGGGGGGGGGGCACAAACGCTATTATACACTCCTTGAATTTGATCTCTATGGAGGCTAGGAACATTTAAAGGAGGTGTTGCCTTATGTGGGAATGGTGGGTGGCAGCTACTGATTGATTTGCCTTTTAGGTAGGGATGATACACCAGCACATCCTCATTACATATCTGGCCCTGGAAATCCATAGGGCATGAGCAGGAGAAGAAACAAATATTTGGACATAAACATTTCTTGCCAGTATTACTACACTGCACTGGGAGTCTCATTGTCCTCACCCATCCCAAACATGGGCCAGAGTAAGTACAGGGGGCAATAGGAGTATCTGATATACAAGCAGGATGAGTAAAGGACCAGATGCTCAACTCTGAAGAGACAAATGACTCCCCCTTCACCTTCTCCAAAGAAAGCCTCAAATCATTGACAACATAATGCAAGACAGTATTCACTAGAGAAGGCATCGGTGCTCGGAAATACTGTAGGTAAAAGAAGAAGGTGACTGCAAAGGCTAAGATGGTTAGATAGTATTACTGAAGCAATGAGTAAAATTTGCAGGAAAGTTAAGAATCAGATTTTGACAGACAGGCCTAGCATGTGAAAAAATTTGAGGTAATGAAGAGCTGGATTCAGCTAAGTGACCAATCAACAACCACGTATAAAACTCCATCTATGTGCCCTGCAGTACATGAAAATGTCCTGTCTGAACTTCAGAATGTAAAAATTAGTGAAAATACAGCATTTACAGGGGATTATAGCCATCCAATATTGACTGAGAAAACTCTAAACATTAAAAATGTATCCCAAAGTACAAATTAACTAAGTTATTGGAAACAATTAAATTAGTACAAAATGCAAGTCAAAGTGTCAAAATCTTAACTATCATGAACCTCGCCTCTTTTAAGCAGTATTCATAACAATGCTTTGCAATGCACAATGCCTATTAACTGATCAAAACACATTTCCTCAAAGCAACACCCCTCACACCACCCTCCAAACTGTGGTGGAAGTTGTTGCCTAAATCCCTTGGTGTTGCTGCAACAAAGCATATGCTCCAAAGAAAGTAACTGACACAGGTTGCAAAGTACAGGGTATAAAGCAACAGAGGAAGTGCTGTCTCCACAGTCAAGAGTCTATGGTGATACAACTGCAGATTTAACAGCACCAAATGGACAATCCCTACAGCCCTGACTGCTAGGGCAAGCTGATGTGTTTATTAGTCATTTCAATAACAACACCATCCTACCAACGTATCCATTAACTGGAAAACTAAACAAAGGCACTAAAAGAAGCATGTGGGTACACAGGTCAAGCTTGCCTACAGTGAGCACAACCCTCACACCATAATTACTGTCACCACTTTTAAGGACACCTACTTCATCCTCACAGCTGATGCCCATAATCAAGTCCTCAGCAGAACAGATGAAGCAGTTCAAGGGAATGCAACGTCTTGTATTTGTGAGAAAAGTTTATTTTTGTTTTCTTTTTCTTCATATATATATATATATATATATATATATATATATATATATATATATATATATATATATATATATATATATATATATATATATATATATATGCTTCCAGTACTACCTGTATTGTACAAATAATTGAACAACACATAGCACTATTTGATCAAACAACCAAGAATTCATAAGAAAAAAACAATGAATGACTCATAAAAATACACACAAAAAAGGACATGTAGACATTCAAATAACATGGTGTCAGCAATAAAGAAAAATGGAACAATGTTCACTATAAGCATTCAGTTTGATATCTTCTTTTAAATCATATTTATGGTCCCTAAGATTTTGTTTGTATAACTTAAAATGATTCAAGAGAATATCTGGCATACATTTCCAGTATTCAAGACTGATGTAAATACGAAGACACCTGCATTAACCACTCTCATTCTGCTGAATTCAAGGTATTATCCTGGTACTGCAATCCTAATAATTGAAGCTACATGCCATAGACTTTTACTAAAAGCCCAGTCCCATAACTTGTAAAAATAAATTAATGTAAGGAAATTTGTGTTATTCCCTCTTAATGATGTCAATTCATAGATTGGAAACAAGACTGGGGAAACTGGTGTTAAATTGTCAAATAAATACAAATACATGGGGATAACTATATCATCCAATATTGCAGAAAAGTAAGAGAACAATGCAAATCCATTTATGACAGAACCCTGAACCCATATTACCAGCTGGACAAATTTACAGATTCCTTTTCTAGCTTGAATTAATGCTATCAAAATGTCCTGGGTTCCTAACTTTATATTTTTGCTTAGGCACCTACATAAAATATGTCTTACTTCCTATCCAGAGAAGATTCTGAAAACTTTAATGGACATTTTGAGGAACTTATTCCTTCTGAGGAGGTCCAGGAAAAGCCTATTACATATTTTATGAAGGGAGGGGTGCAGATTCTAGATATGCGCACGTACACATGCACAACTCCTCTTAGTCAGTTAATACAAGAATGATCTAGGCTAAAGGCTAAACTGTTAAAGCCAGAGAATTTTGTAATTCATAAAAGGTATACCCATCCACTTGTAAGTGATAGAAGAAATGTATAGGAATTGGTGGGGATTGGTGGGGGGGTGGAGTGGGGGGAAGTCCTGGAAGTCTGGTTAGTGAAGTAATGATTTTGTAATGTAGAATAGGATATGAGACCAGGGGTTGTATGTGGTGGATGCTGTCCAAGTATGTTGGCAAGAATAGATTAGACCTAGATTCACATTCTGGCATAATTTTACAGAGAGAAATGAGGTAGCATTTATATCTTTTAATGAGCTCCTCAACAAAGGTCCCAATAAGGTAATTAAGTTTTGGTAGTACCTTCAACTGAGATCCACCTATTATTTTTTTATTATTACTTTCATTGGAATAATGTTGTTCTTTATGTAAATAGTTGCCTGGGTTAAGCACGCATGATGTTAAAGGTTTGTGGACTATACTTGCTGCATCAGCTTCACATTTACAGAAAGTACCCATCAATTATATATATATATATATATATATATATATATATATATATATACTCCGAAAAAAAACATACAGGTATTCCCTAGCCTATTTACTACCTTATACCAAATCAGTGTCACTGAATGTAATATAATATAATGTAATATAATATAGTAACATAGCATATTGGGCCTATGTCCCTTACTGCGCAGCAGAATTTCCCGTCTAATCTGCAGACAGTGAAAAAAATCAACAATCATTTATTAATTGCTACAAAAGATGCAGTCTTAAAAAAAGGTAAGTTCCAAGAAGTAATAAATTTCCATTTACACCAAGACATTTGTCTCAGTCCTTCTCACAGATAGACTCCCCCAAAAATGCTTTCTGTTTAATTTGAATCAATTGAGAAATACATCGGCAGTCAACATGCTGGCTTTACGCAGAACAGATATACACTTGGGATATTAATATTTTACTTACTATCTGCCCCTGTCCATTAGAGACATGGGGGACAGACTACAGGAATTAAGTACTAGGCTAACTGCCATTGTGGGACATTTTCAGTCTAGCTAACTTTCCTCAAAGGTGAGAAACAAACCCTGCACTTTGTACCTGTGAGATAAACACCTTAACCATTATTCCAACCTCCACAAGCATCATTCCAAAACACACACCTTTCTTCTACCTGGTGGGTCCAAAAATGGATTTTTCATTCACTAAATAAGATACAGTCTAGTAAAAAAATCTCAGCCATTGCTGATGCTTGCCGTCAGCAACCCTATCCCCACCGTGAATCTACACATTCTGCCTTTCTAAAGCCTGTTTAGAAAGATTTATTAAATACATTACCAAAAGTCCAGGTAAGATCCAAAGTGCATTTGAATTGTCTCTAGTACAGTCATCTTAGCATATCAGTCTAACAGAGGTCATCCAAGTCCTCTTTAAATAATTAGTTTAAGACCAGATATGTAGGATAATCTCAATAGGCAATTGAAATTACACAAAAACTTAGAAATCAGCCTACCTTAAAGTGGAAAATGTTTTGTTAATAACAAAAATTTGGAAAGCTCATAATTTAATTGTGGACAAAAGAACTATGAAAGGAAAATGCAAATACTTCCACACCTGATTAAATTTTCTTTATGCTCAGAAAGCAAGATCCTAATTTTAGTTTCCTAGTTATCAACAGAATCGAGAGCAAGAATTATCCCCCAAATGTTTCACTCTATTATTCTGTCACAAACCACTCACAAGTTCAACACGCCATATTTAAAGGAAAATTATAACTTTTGTCTTTATTTACCTAAAGGTCTATGACCCTTTTAAACACATGAAATTTCCAACTAGTTATGAAGTACATCCTGAGTGTGGTTGAGCCAAAAAAGCATAGCTTTTCAGACTTAACTGCCCAAAACCAGTTCCATGTCTAGCACAATACTCTTGCAAAAAATGCTCTTATGATCTCTTTAGATGGTATAATCAATAAAGGGTAAAAGAGAGAAACCTTCACAGTTTCCTCTATATATGTACAAACTTCCATCCTTTTAAAACTACTTGTGCTAATGTCTTGCAATACAGAAGTTTACAACTGGATACAAAATCTCCTTTGATTACAAAGCAGCTTAAAGCTCTTCACATACATTTCCAGAATCCTTACTAGAAAATTCTCTACCTTTTTCATGTTAATTAGTCTGTCTCTTAAAGGAAACTTAAATGACACCAACCTTTACCCCTATTAAGGTATCTATTGCTTTTTTATTCAAAAAATTAAACTGATCCAGCAAAAATATGTCAGCTTATTCTCTTTAGCACCTGAGTAACACAAAATATTTTTATTAGTTATCTCTGATAAAAAATTATACAGAAGAAGATGCAGCACTCCTAGAAGAATTCAAAGATGCTTCACTAGAGAACAAGATGGTCGTTCTCTTTGAAAGGGTGCCCCTTGTAGTTAAAGAGAGTGAGTACTCTCATCAATCAGATATAAAACCACAAGGGTGATTATTTGCTGTTTCATCTAAAATGTGTAGCTTTTTAGAGCGAGTTGCCAAATCAAAAAATAATTTAGAGGTCATAAGAAGCAGAGCAGATCAATTAGATGTCAGACTATCAGACAATAATAGTAAGATCATTGAATTAGAAACAGGCCGTGAGGTACGCACAGAGGGATCCATCCTGGAGTACAATCCCGATAACTTGAGTTTGATTAGCCACTCTGGTATTGATGGGGCTGTGCTTGGGGGTTTGGGAATGAGTGTCTTATCTAAGTACATTCATGGGGAGGTTAGAATTTGAAGTCAATCAGGGCATACCTTGGTGGAGTATGGGTTGTTTCTACCCAATTGCAACTCAGAGCAAAAAACTCTTCACTTAAATCCCTCAAATTCGGGACCACCACATGAAGGATAGAAAATGTAGTAGAAACCAGGTCAATGCAAAGGGTTTTATTTATTAAGGCATAACTAATAATACGTACATACATACATGCATAAATTATTAGTTTTGCTACATGTCTCCATAGTCAGGGCCTAGTGTGGATATAAGACTTGCAACGGCTTATTCTGGAAAAATCCCATCTGCAGCTATGGAACTTTAACTATTTGGAACCTGCAGGAATCCTTCCTAGTTCATTAATGCCACCTCAGTACAATCATTACTCACTTCTCTTGAAGCTATAGAATGCCTTGTAAAATTCTAAAATACCTTTGCATCCAGTTAAGTTGCACTGTAAAAAAAGATACTTTTGATAATGTCCCATCCAACAAACCTTTGTAACGTAGCACCTTCTATCCTTACCCATTAATTCTTGAAGTTTATGGCATAATCCAACCTGATGGAAAAAATGAGGCTTCATCTCTTCACTAAGGAAGCTCCAGAGACTGTGGACTATTCACTCCATCCTTTCAAGACCTTAAACAATGATGCTTCATATAAGACATTTTTCTGGAGCATTGCAACCTGTCCCTTAACCTTTCACAGTCGATCTGAAATAGCTTTGTGGTCACTAGGTGCTTTATATTCTATGACACAATAAAAAGTCATTCTACCTATTAAATGTTTCATAACTTTGTAATCAGGAGCCAAATCATTGGTACATAATAACATACACAATTAATAACTCACAACGTATTAATGTGGACCTACAAGTAGTTGTGCTCTCATTGATTCTTACATAGGTCAAGCTTCAGTTGCCCAAATAGTCCATAGTTCAGTACTAAGCTAACTGCCCTTGTGAGCCATTTTAAGCTTAACCAATTATCCCTTGTGAGACTCAAACCCTGCACTTTGTGTTTGTAAGGCATACACCTTAGCCATTAAGCCACCCTCCCAACCTTGAATCAAGAAGTGGAGGCACACACTACTAACAGGGAAGATTCCTCCCTCAAAAAAAAAAAAAATCATCCTGAACAGATTTCTTAGTATGGACCTGCCCCTACACATATGAAAATGAGTCACACCCTACAAACTAACAAAAGCATCTGTGGGATAGGTAAAAGATATACAGTCTATGACAAGTAGCATGTAATTAACAGACTAAATAATTCTCCAGTACATATAAGAGCACTTATATGCAACTTCCTTTCAATGTTTCCCCATTTTCCCCATAAACAGAACTTTTGTTATATTCTGAAACACATAATGCACGCATATACAATGGAAAAAGACCTGAACCCTCAGCATTTTATACAGTGCATAACAGAAGCTATTCTTGATTTCATTGAAGAAGTGCGTTAGTCTTTAAAGTTAGCTTATGTAATACCTAAAATTCATAAAGCATTAATATAAGATTAAACAGAGTAAAAATTAAACCTAGAAAAAAAAACTTTAAAAGAAAGCATGGGACTCTTGTCTGCATGGTAAGAGAAAGCTATATGGTAGTAAAAGAGGTAAACAAAGTGTAACATGTACAGATACATAATTTCATGTCTTCTGGGAAATACACGTAAACACTTGCACAGACTATAACATTTGTAAAATTCTCAAATATCATTACACCTCACTAAAAGGATAATGGGCAGGATGCAATGCTCCAGAAACAAATCAAAGTCCCCACATAAAAGATTTGCTGTCTATAATGTCTTCCATTCATTCTGCTTGAGAAAGCATTAGTAGTTTCTGGACATATCAGTGATTGTTGAAAACTCCTTCACTAAAAGTAGCCAGCATCTCAGGTACAAGGAACAAAAGAGAGATGCCATTGCAGTAACTAACTTCTGAATACAGAATTAAAATGAGAAGTGAGGTACATTTGTTCATTTGTTTTTTTTTTTTTTATTGAATCTTCAGTACTGCTTCATTGTGAGAAATGTATACCTGCTAGGAAAGGGAAAAAAAAAAACTTGTAATTCAAAAACAAAATAAAGTCAACCCACATAGCAATGGAAAACAAATCAAAACTAATAAATAAATAATTTTAGACAGGAAAATATATCTATCTATCTATATATATATATATATATATATATATATATATATATATATATATATATATATATATTCTAACTCCAAGGTTACACTGTCTTGCAGTGTGTATGTATTAGGGAGATCCCCCACCAGAAAGAATTGAATTTCAGGGGAAATTGTTTTCATTCACTTTGTTACAGAATACAGCCATAACTGTTTCATCTATTGCCTGGTTCAATTTCCCAATCTGTTATTGAGGAGCCAAAAAAATTAATAATAATAAAGAAAATGGACTTCTGCATTTGTAATTGTAGCAAGCAGCTTGCTAGAAATTATACCACATACAAAAAGCGGCATTGAATGCCAGTGCAGAACTGAATACCGGTACTGCACTAACAACAATTCAGCATTTCCTTATCATTCCCCCTAACACCTAGTACCTGGGGTGGCTGTCCTTTTCATCCCATCTTAGCTATGTTACATTTATGGATAAATGGTATTTAGCATCTGACATTCATTTGCCTACCACAGAACTTTACAGAACCTTCTAACAATAAAACTAACTTGAACTTGAAAAAGAGTCCACCAACATGACATTCTTTCTTAGTGGAATACCTGGTCTATGTTGTAATTAACTTATGATTTTTGAAAAGATATAGAACGTTCTTCCTCCTCAAAGGCCTGTGAAAGCACTGAACTTAGGCCTATCTCCACTGCAATCTGGGTTGCCTAAGACAGTTTTTGAACACAACAGCATTGTCGGCTACTTGTATCCATTTTACATTAAGGTACTTTCTATGAATCACACCTGAGCAATGCTTAGGCACAGCCAGTGTAAAATTCCACTATACATAAGTGTAATAACTGGGAGTATTGCCCTAGTTTGCACTGTTTGGAACAAGCTGTGTCTAATATAAGATTAGCTGATTGCAGCATCCATTTACAATGGAGGGGACCGAAATTTCAACTGTCTTTAAGAGCTGAGCATTATCCAGGTTTAAATGATGTTACTAATATCAAATGTTTGAAATCAAGAACATTTAGACAAATAGATACCTTATTGCTTACACAAAGATTTTACTGTCTGATTAATATAGTAAATCAAACTACTTACCCATAAATTGATAGGCTGTTTTTTATACTTTAATATCTGACTTTTTAACCTGCTGACATCCATACAGGAAGTGGAGCCTGCTGGTAACACTTTCTAGCTATCTAGATTAAAATTTCCATAACGACAACAACAACAACAATAACAACAATGCAAAGACAATAGGTCTGATAGCATAAGGCCTGTTGAGGCTTTATATGCAAGAAATTGGTCACCTCTTAATAACCTGTATGATATTGAAAAGAGAGTCAAAGCTTTGAGACAGTCTGCATAGTTTTTATAGTTTAGACCCTTGATTTTGCTCAACAATTTACTTAAAAGAAGGATTAAGGAATTTGATTCCTACAGGAAAACAGTGATACAACAATGATACAAGTAAACACATTTTCAGTGCATTTTCCTAAGAGGGTTTCTGAAAGCAATGCATTTATGTGTTGGCATGGTTACACTTTCAATAGCTTCACAGATTCTATGGAGCATGGAGCTCAGAAATCCTGCTTGCAGAAGTAACAGACAGCACAAAACAGTCTTCCAGGTACAATGTTGCAAAGACGCAGAATCTGCCTGCTCACAAAGAGCTTGAGTCAAATTTTCTTAAGCAAAATTAAGGTTCCAAGGAGGAGTAATAGGTTACCTTGGTGGCCTAATATGCAGGACACCTTTAAGAAATTGTTTGACCTCAAAATGAGAAGCTAGAGGAGGATTCAAGGGTAGACAATCAGAAATTTCTGACAAATGAGCCTTCATAGAAGAATAGGCCAGACTGAAACAACTTCCACAAATAAGAGAGGACTAAAGGGACCCCACCAAAAATGTCCTGGCTATAAGCATGGCACTAGGTAGAGAATATTTTCCATTTTCATAAATGAGATTTTATGGTTGAGAGTTTCCTTGCCTCCTGTAAATCCCTGAATGCATCCTCAAAAAAAGAGGTGCCTGAAAGGGATCAAAACCCAATCACCCACAGTGTCAGTTGAAGAGTGGACAAGTGAAGATGGATAAGAGAATCCCTTGTCCATGTCCTGTGTGAGGAGATCAAACCAGTGAGATAACTTGTAATGATTGCCTCGACCAGATGCATTAAGAGGGGGAACCAGTGCTTTCCTTGCTAAATGGAAGTCACTATCAAGATTTTTGGGGAGTCCAGCAGATTCTTCTGCAAGAGTCTTGTAAGAAGAGGAAGAGAAGGGAAAGCATAAAGAAACATCCCCTTCCAAGGAAAAGAAAGGGCATCTGTCTTCCATGCAAGATGGCATGGCACTCTGAAACAAAAGAGAGGAAGCTCCCTGTTCAGAGGGGAGGAAAAAAGATCTAGCTGAGGAATAAACCACCAATGGACAATATCCAGAAACACATCCCTATGAAGCGTCCATTCATGACTCGGTGTTTAGGACCTGCTCAGAGTGTCTGCCATTAGATTGTGCATTGAAGGAATGGTTACTGCCTAAGGAGTTAACTGATAACTGAGAGCCACCTCCCAAGCCTGAAGAGCCATTCTGCAGAAGAGATAAGATTTTGTGCCTTCCTGTTTGCTGACATACCACATCACTGTAGTGTTGTCTGAGTGCACCTTCAAGGGGCCTGAAGAGAACATGAGGTAAAAAGCTCAAAGGGCCAGAATTAGAGCTCTCATCTCTTTAATGCTGATATGGTCTGACTTCTGATGGGGGCACCTGAGACCCTGAACTTTCAGGTGACCAAAAAAAGCCACCCACCCCATGTCTGAGGCATTGGTGAACAGTTCTTGAGAAGGGACTGGAGGCTGAAGCGGCAGGCCTGGGTTGAGAACAAGCTGTTGAATCCACCACTTAAATTACTTGGTTAGACAGGGAAGGAGGGTACACTGAAATCCAGAGTGATAATGCTGCAGCCAAACTGATTTGAGGTACTATTGAAGCTTCTGCATATTCAGTCAGGCAAGAAGAAGCATTTCAATAAAAGAGGTTATGTATCTCAAGGCCCAAAGAAACTCTTTGGCTGGCATGGTTTTCAGATGAAGAAGAGACTGAAAGAAGGCTGTCAATGACAAAACTTTTGAAGATAGAAGATCGGCAAACATTTTCACTATCTGGAGCTTGCATCCCAAATACATATGATTGTGACAGGGAGTCAGGACAGACTTTTGGAAGTTGATAATGAACCCCCACACCTTGAATAAGAGAGATGGTGAATTCTAGATCCTGTAACAGGTGACTGGGAGAAGGTACCTGACGCAACAGGTCATCTAGATATGGAAAAATCTGAATGCCTTGGAGCCTGCAGAAAGCAATTACAGAAGTTGGCATTTTCTGAATATCCTTGAGGCAGTAGAGAGACCAAAGGGTAAAATATAAAACTGAAAATGAACGAAAGAAACAGAGAAGCATAAAAACTTCTTGAAAGGAGGGTGAATGGGGATATGAAGGTAAGCATCTTTCAGATCCAAAGACACCATAAAAGCCTGAGGTAGTAAAAGAAGAAACAGGGTTTGAAGAGTAAGCATCCAAAAAGAAGGGACCTTAAGAAAGGTGTTGAGAGAGAAATCCAGAATAGGTCTGCGAGTCCCCTACTTTTGAGAAACCAAGGACATCCAAGGGAAAAAAAACTTTCCCACTTGGGAAGGGGGGACAGGTTGATTGGTTTCTTAGTTCACAAGGGACCCAAAACCTGTGGGAAGTGATTAATTTGCTTTAGAGGAGGTTGGGAAATCTCTGAAAACAGAAGGAAAGACTTCCAAATTATGAACAGATGATAAGAAAAACTCAAGAGTCTGAAGTGATGAGACACCAGTTTGAAAGACCAAAGGAAAGCTGAAGAGAAAAAGGAAACTGGTCTAACAGGACGGTGAATTGTCAAACAGTAGCAGGCTTATCATGTAAAAGAGGCTTCTGGGCCACAAAAATCTGGGAAGCCTTAGCAGATGGGGCCCACTTACCTCCATTTCTGCCCTTGGAGGCCTGGCGGGGGTTGCCTGCAAACAAAGGCAGATCTAGAAGGATAATTCCTTTGGAACTTAGGGATAGGAGAGACAAACCTATGTTTAAGGTCCTGAAAGGCTTTGCGTTTCTCTTGAAGAGACTTAAACAGGTCAGCAGCAGCAGCAGTCCCAAAAAGATGTTTACTATTCAAAGGAGCATCCAACAAGTTGGCCTCAATATTCTCAGGCAGAGACTGGAGATGAAGCCAAGAATAATGCCTCATGACAGACCAAAATCCGCAGCCCTGGAAGAGGCAATAGTAGCATCATATCTGCATGTAACAGAGTGGTGAGATACTCGAGAAGCAGAACCTAAAATAGATAAGGTAGACGATTTGCCTTCAGAATCGGGGAGGTCAGAAATAACCTGAAAATCCTGAGCAATCAAGGCCAGAGCATACCTGGTCATGTGGATCTGGTAATTAACAGCCCTAAAGGTCAAAGTAGAAGCAGTGTAAACTTTCTTATCATTTCTCTCCATTATACTACTCTCTTTATGAGAAGGCAAAAGTTTGGAGGAAAGCAAGAGTTAGAAGATTTGTCAGAAGAAATGGACACCACAGCAAGATCAACAGAAGGAGATTTAAATAAAAATTGGCATTCCTCAGGAACCTTACAGAAGCTATCAAGTTTCATAGGAGCAGGTGGATGAGAATCAGGAGACTGGAAAGCAGCAATGAACTTGTCTACCAAGGCAGCCAACACAGGAAGAACTGCTGATGGTTTAGGAGTATCTACATGAAGCAACTCATAACATCTTCTCTGAATATCAGACACTTGAGAAGAATCCCACTTAAAGTATTCCATCATCTTAGAAATTGTGTCCCCGAAGAACACTTCCTTAAAAGGAGAATCAGGGCTAACAAACTGCTCATCATCAGAACCATAAGCCAAATGTGAAGGCATCTATGAAGAATATCACAAAGACCCCTCATCAGACACTGAATCCTCATCTGAGGAATCCAGTTTGCTAAGCCACTTAGAAGAGATAAAAGTCCAAGGAGGAGCAGGCACTGAAAACCCATGAGGAAGCTTCAGGGTCATCAAGACAGAAAAATGCCCTGGGTAAACTCTTACCATTTCCTTTGAGGATCCCTAAGATGGACAGAAACATTCTTAATTTTTTATCTTTTCTTCAAAGGGACATGAGCTTTAACAAATGCTGGAGGTTCCAACCCTTGGCAAGATTTGATAGCAGAACTCAGAACCTCATCTCTGATCAGTATCTGGGGAATCTATCTAGGGCCCTCTGATATAACCAAATGCAGTACCCACTCAACATCAAGAACAGATGCCTGCAAAGCCTCAGAGGATGTGTGGAAAGAGCGATCAATGCCAGTCTATGACAGGGTTGTGGCAGAGGAATCTGATGTAGATGCCAAATGACATACAGATCTATTACCTGCTTCTAGTGGGATGTCCAGTGGAGACTTGGCAGCGAAAGAATCCCTCCAAGACTTCTTGGCCTTCTTCTTATCTAGCGGGAGTATCTTGGGGTTAAAGGATTATGCTATGGTACGTACCCTGAGCTAACTGCTTAAGCCATTGGCTTTCAGGATAAATGGCCAGGGAAGACAAACAGCTCCTGAGTATCTTTGGCACAAATGTCTTACAGATGTTATAAGAGATATGGTCATGGGAAGCACCAAAACAAAAAAGACACCGTTTGTGATGATCCTTATTGGGAATCTGCCTCCCACTCTGACATTTTCTCTTCTTGGATGACATACACTATAGGTAACAAAAAAATAAAATACAATACCCAGAAAAAAATACAAGACCAATAAAAAAAAAAGAAAACAACCTCAACTGGGCACTTATCTAGTGGCTGCATATTAACACAGCAACAAGGCATTCAAACCAACTAGCAATAATGGTGGTCAAACTGGAGGCAAAGAAGTTCTGGGTAGTTGCATCCGTACATCCCTTATATGCCTACATTCTGTGTCGGGACCATAAATGTTTCATTATGGAATACATGCAAGATCACTATGCTTTGGTATACTGGGTGAGTGTAAGGCTGCTCTGGGTGGGAGATCCCTTCTCTTTCGAATGCTGTATCAGTAATATAGAAGGACATCATATTTAATGACAAAGCTTAAATTAACACCAGTAACTTAACTTTAACAAAAGCACATTTTCACAGAGCCAAAGACAGGACATCTGTTGCCCTGGCATTCTGCAAACCAGCACTCCTCTCAATGCAAAACTGAGGGCAAAAGAAAACAAAAGAGCTCCATGTTACAGTACAGCTGCTAATGAAATGCTACAAGTTCCAATTCACTAAGCTACTAAATTCATTCATTTTAGAAGCTGTAATATAAACCACATCTTCTTAAATTAATGCCTGTACTTCATTTGCATCCTACTGGCTACTGCTGATCACATCCTCTAACAGTTTGTATCTGAGGAAGATGCTACACTATTACAGTTTTGTATTAATCACTTTATCTTTAAAAAAAAGATTATGGAAAAAATGCCATGCATTCTGTTACACTGGATTGGTGTCCATATATCACTGAGTACAGTTTAACCATTTGCTCATATAACTATATCTAGGTAACTAAGTATTTCCCCATGATTCTCTTCTAACTATATCCCATAACAGTATGTGCAAGTCTTCTGTTGTCAGGGGAACCATAGTCTTTTAACATATTGTCAATATCTGTTTGCCTAATAATAGAATTAAACATGTGCACTGCCCACTTAGCCAGTGGAGAAATACCTAGAAAATGTATCAAGAGTGACAAAATCATTTTGTTAGGATACAAAAACAGCTAAACACATTTTGCAAGAGTTGCCTATGTTCATGTAGTCCAGGGCCGCTCCAAAATATATGCATCTATGTACCATTATTACCCAACCTATGCATTTAGCAAATACTTGGTAATTTCAGGTACATCAGAATAAGTCCTGTCATAGATAGAAATACTTGTACAGACACTACCAGTCAAATATAATTTCCTAGATTTCCTTCATTTGGTTGTCAGCTTGGGTGCCATTATTGCATTCTACACATCTAAATTGATGTAGGATTCTATAAGATCTTAGACCAATTGTTTATTACACTTAATGTTACAGAATGTTTAATTACCTGTAAATCTACAGATTTTACTAACAATGCATTTAAAACTCCATTCCTTTAAATGAAAGTTTTGTAAAAGCATACACAATTCAAGTGGTAGAGAACCTATTCGTTTAGATGTTTAATTCTCATACATAAGTCAGATAAATCCTTAAGGGTTTACTATCATAAATTCGAAAATCAGAAAAAAATGTGTCTGCATTTTCGAATTTATACATCGGAAATGAACATTTCTGAATTAACCTAAAGTCGAAAACAGCTGTGTATTGTCGAAAATGTCGCTCGCGACATTTACGCCAATACACAGCACTCCCACCCGTCCCGTAACTACCTACCTACCTAGCCTAAACTCACAGTTATGCAGGGGTGCAAGCCCCCCACACCCCCCCCTACCTTAATATTCCAACTCCGAGATCGCACTACAGTGAGGAAAGGGATGTATTTCCCTAACCGCACTGTACCGTGATCCCCTCACATGAGCGAATGTTAGAATTGCGAATGCACAGTCCATTCGCAATGGTAACGTTCGCTCACATCACCTGCCGAAATATGAAGTATTCGAACATCTGTTGTTCGAATACTTCATAGCCGTGCAAGTGCACGTCGGCATTGTGATAGTAAACCATCCTTAAGTACCAAATAGTCTCACTGCCCCAACCCAAGATATTTGAACCTGATACCATGGAAATTTCGACACCATTAAGGAAATTATGCCAATGCAACAGTTTTTGGTACATTGGAATCCATTAGAACAAAATATGATGCCCAAGGTCCTTTTTGAAATAGCATTCAGTGCCCACTAACAAGTCATTCCACCTTGCGTATAACTTTTCTAATGACCAATCTAGTGCTTTTTGATATTCTCCCTTATAACTGCACAGTACCATGCCCCTTTTCCCAAAGTAATGCATGCACAGAGATTCCCCCAGATACATAAATCTGGATACAAAATAGTCTCTAAAAGTGTCATATCCTGGAATTGTCCATAATTAGAACATTATTAGCTATACTACTGTCCAAAATGTCAAATACTTTGAATTCTAGCCCCCAATATCTTGATTGGGTCATTTTTTTCCTTGAATAATCTGTGTCCTTTTTCTCTATCTTAAGCCAATCTACTTTTCCTATTAAAAACACCAGGCCAAGATCAACTGGAAGATTTGACAATATAACATCTGGGATAGTATAAATATTTGTAAGGCAGAAACATTGTTCCCAAGTGTGAAGATTGGGTGAAGATAGATGAAGGCTGCCAGCCTAGCCAGATAGAATTTTGGAGATAATTCTGTCATCTGTAAATATTAATGTAAACCACAGGCTTGTTGTCTTAAATGGTAAAAATAGTGTTACATGTGGAACTGGAAAAAATGTAACAACAGTGCACTCTACTGACCAAGAAAAGCATGTTGTGACCCTTTAATCTAAACACAGTGCCAAAATGTCTAAATAGAGAAATTCTTTCTTTTGTTTTAACCAAGAGTTAAATTGCTAGATTTAAACACGCAAATGTATTTTTATTACTGTGCTTCCTGACCAGCTGCAAGATAACAAAAGGAGATTTTAAAAATGTGAATATTGAGTTTCTGTTAGCCTGGGAACCCAGGGAAGTGTGAAGAATGATGTAATGTGAACCAGGAACATTATTTTAAAAACAGAGAGAATCAAACAGCATTAAGCATTTTTGTATTGACCATCCAACTCAGCACTTTCTTTGTTCTATATGTAAGTTTATCTTAGACTTGTGCTTTCTCTTAGAAATAGCTAAAAACTCGAAAGATTAGACTAAGTGTTTTTCTGTGTAGTCAGAACTGTACTACTGAATTATTTTAAGTATTTCTCTGTGATCTCTTAACTCTTGATTAGCACTGTGTAGCAAGAAGTATTGTCTTGTGTTTTTAGCATTTATTATTAAATATTTTTAAACCTTTCAACTGTGGCTGTTTTGTGTGGAGTTAATTTAAGCTCTAGAGTACATTGCATGTATATAGTGATTATTGTCCAAGTCACTAGCCTTGTTGTTCAGTTGCACTTACCATTTGGATAATAATATTGCACAGTAATAATTGGGCACCCTTTTAAGGGCCTTTGAGTAGCTGATAAATATTAGCTGCATGGTGGCAGTGATTTCTACCATATAGTCTGGGTAAAAGGGGTACAACAGGAGAGCCTGTGCCAGCCTTCCCCAGGAGTGTCTGTGTGGTTATATAAACTCTTCTCAAAGTGTGTGTGTGTCAGCTACTTGGGCAAGGACACGAAGCAATGTTTGGACAGAGAGGGTGCTGGAGGTTTTAGCTTGCCCAGCTGGCTGAGATCTGGACCCTATAGCTGTGCCAGTCGGGAATTGTATTGGGGATCTGGAGAGCAAGAGAGCGACCATCCCCAGACTGTCTGTGATCTCTCTGTGCTCTTAAGGGAAATTGCACTTTACTGTGTGCATTTGTTATCCTTTCCTCCAACATGAGACACCCCTCACTGGTGTTAGTGGTGAGGATTGAGGCTCCTTGATTGCTGGGCCAGGGCATAGGCATCACATATTAATTGTTTGGCAGTGGTGGGATATCCAAACCACATATTAATTGGTTGGCAGATACTAACTGGCTTGTAGTGGTGTGGGCAAAGTGAATTCCTGTAGCTTATGTACAGTGAGCTTTAAAGGTGTTTTGTGCTCTAACTCAGCCACACAGAGAATACTAGTTCAGATCACAATTGTTTTATTTCTTTTCTTAGCTTAGTTAGTCATGGTGAGCAGGCAGCATGTCAGCAGATTAGTATGGAAAGCTGACAAGGAGCCAGCTGGTGGAGATGTGCCAGGCTAAGGGACTGGTGCATGGAAACCAGACTAAGGCAGACTTGGTTGCAGCCTTGGTTACAGCTGCATCAGAAAACAGCAACCAGGAGGACAATCAGACTGGCAGTGGAGATATAATACCCTCAGAGAATGGACAGCTCAACCTTTCTGCAGAGTACTTAAAAATCCATCTGAAGCTAAAGAGACTTGAGTTGGAGGCCAGGTATTTGGAGATGCCAATGAAAAGAAGTGGCAGAGGAGGTATGAATGAGAAATGCTGACTCTTTACCAGAGTCATGGAGGTAATGGGGAATGGAGTAACTGGACCCCAGAAGCACAAAATGACAGTAAATTCCTTCTGCAGTTTACAGGGGGATAATGTTGATAGTTTCATTCATATGTTTGAGAGGGTATGCAAACAGTATAGTGTTGACCAAATGGTCTGGGTATGGTTCCTGACCCCCTTACTCCATGGTAAAGTTGTAACTGTTTTGTAAAAAATGTCTGACATTCCATGTTTCGGTTATACTACTGTTAAACATCACTTGTTAGAATTGTTTAAGCTAACACCTAAAATGTATAGGAAAACATTTCGTGAGCACAGACGCAAGGCAGATGAAAGTGTGTGTGAATATGTTGCTGACCTGAGCACATATTTCCATAGGTGGGTGATTGGATGTCAGGTCACCACTTTTGAAGGGTTGGCAGATCTTTTGGCGAGAGAACACACCCTTAGCTCTTTGCCTGAGGAAAAGAGGATCTGGTTAGCTGATAGACAATGTGCTATTTCAGATGAGTTGGGGAAGAAGGGAGACCTATACCTGACAAACAGGGCAGCCCTGCACAGGAAAGGGACACCTAGTACTGCTCATGGATCTCAAGGAACCCAGGGTGGGCAGCACAGACTGCCCCCACAGAATTTGCCAATAGCAGGGGAAGCCACTAGTCCAGGTACATGTCCAGGAGCTAGAGTTAAATGTTTTGAATGCAACCAGTGGGCCCATGTGGCATACAGATGGCCATGGAGGCAAGGTGGGGAACAAAAGGTGAGGGAGTCAGTAAGTGGGAAAGACAAAATGCCAATAGTAGGTTGTCTTGAGACAACAAGGGTACCAAACTACCACCCTACAGATGTCCTGATAGGGAAGGATTTGGATGAGGCAGTACCATGTGTTTGTGCAGTTACACACATTCAGGCTAGGAGACAAGCATGTGGGTCTGTTAGCCTGGGGGAGACCCAGACAGACTGCATACTTGCAGCCAGGACTGATGAGGTGGTTACTACAGGGAGGGAGCTACTGTGTAGTAGTGAGACTGAAGGTGAGCCACAGCTGATTGGGGGTACTGATGGTCCCTTGGACAGAGTGACTGCAAAGGTAGAGGTGAGTAGGAGTACCTAGGCTAACAGTGAGGTACCACTGTCAGAGGATGCCAGACTTCCTGTGGAAGGGGAGCTGGGAAGGGTTTCAAGGAGAGAGTTGAGACAGGCTCAGCTCTCAGACCCAACATTGCAAGGCCTGAGGCAGGTATCTAGGGAGGCACCTGATTCTCAAGGAAAGGGGGAATCTGTATACTAGGAGAAAGGGTTACTATACAGAGAGTGGACCTCTGAGGGAGGGCTAGAAGGTGAGAGAGTACAGCAGTTGGTAGTGCCTAGAACCTACCATCTGGCACTTCTAGTCATAGCCCATGATATTATCTTTGCAGGTCATATGGGTATAAAACATGCAAAGAGGTGAATTATGCAGAACTTCTATTGGCCTGGAATTTCCAGAGATGTAACAGGGTACTGTAGGACCTGTGAGCAGTGCCAAAAGGTAGGCAAGGCAGGAGACAAGGTCAGAGCTTCTTTGATGCCTTTGCACTTCAGAGGGTAGTTATGGATACTGTGCATCCTCTGAGTACCCCAGGTTCCACAGAGAAAAAGTATATCCTAGTGGTAGTGGATTATGCTACACGATACCCTGAGGGAGTGGCTTTGTCCTCCACTGAGCAGAGAAAGTGGCAAATGCTTTGTTAGAGATTTTCAGCAGGGTATGTTTTTCAAAAGAAATACTGACTGAGAGAGGTGCCAATTTCATGTCGGACCTGCTGGCTTGTCTGTGGACATCCTGTGGGGTGAAGCACATGAAGACCAACCCCTACCATCTCCAGACTAATGGTCTTGTTGAGAGGTTAATCTCTAAAATCAGGTCCATGCTACGGGCATTTGCAGATCAGTTTAAGAAGGAGTGGGACAAATATTTGCCCCATCTGTTGTTTTCTTACAGAGAGGTTTCCCAGGAATTCACAGGTTTTTTACCCTTTGAGTTGCTGTATGGGCATAGTGTGAGGGGACCTCTATAGATTTAATTCAAGATGAGTGGGAAGGTGAATGCGAGTCTCACAAGGAGTCTGTTGTGGCATACATCCTGAACCTCAGGACAAGGCTCAGGGAAACAATGGGCTTGGCCCAGGAAAACCTGGCAGAAGCCCCACAACATAAAAAGGTGTAGTATGACAGGAATGCTTGAGCTAGAGAGTATGCTGTGGGGCAGCAGTTAATGGTTCTCATTCCTGTCAGACACAACAAGCTGCAAGCAGCTTGGGCGGTTCCCTACAAGGTGGTAAGAAAGGTAAGTGATGTTAACTACATGGTGGAACTGCTAGGCAGAAAGCAGGGGCACAAATTGTACCATGTTAACATGATGAAACCTTACCATGATAAGGAGGCCCTTGTGCTGAGCATTTGCAGTGGATTGCAGGAGGAGTCTGAGGGAGATCTGGTGACTGATCTCCTCAGTGAGACTCAGGCTGACACCTCATTGGAAGGGGTAGCAATGTCTCAGCAGCTATCTCCTTCCCAGGTTCAAGAAATCCGAGCAGTGTTGCAGGAATTTGGGGACATGTTCACTGGGAAACCAGGGTGCACCCACTTTGGGCAGCACCAGGTGGATATAGGACTCCAAAGGCCTATTAGGCAGGCTCCTTATAGAGTGTCTAAGAAAGTCAAACAGACTCTGAGGGAGGAGTTACAGCAAATGTTGGAACTAGAGGTGATTCAAGAGTCCAACAGTCCCTGAGCCTCCCCATTGGTGCTGGTGCCAAAGAAGGATGGCAGCACCAGGCTCTATGTGGACTACAGGAAATTAAATAGTCACACAGAGGCATATGCTTTCCCCATGCCTAGGACAGATGAGGCCCTAGAGCAGCTGGGTGGGGCTAAGTATCTTACAACCATTGACCTTACCAAGGCTTACTGGCAGGTGCCCTTGACTCCCAGTGCTAGAGATAAGTCAGCCTTTGTGACACTTGGCTTGTATGAGTTCACAAAGATGCCCTTTGGGATGAAGAATGCCCCAGTCACTTTCCAGAGGCTGGTAGATCATATCTTAGCAGGAGCAGGAGGGTTTGCCCTTGCTTACCTAGATGGTGTTGCCATCTACAGCCATTCCTGTCAAGAGCACCTTCAACATGTCAGGGAGGTGTTGGGCAGACTACAGAGGGCAGTGTTGACCATTAAGCCAAGCAAATGTCAGGTGGGTATGGCAGAGGTCTCCTACCTAGGACATAGAGTGAGGAGTGGTAAGATAAGGCCAAAACCTGCCAAAGTGGAAGCTATTCAGGCATGGCCTGCACCTGTTACTAAAAAGCAGGTGAGGCCATGTTTAGGGACAGCAGAGTACTACAGAAAGTTTGTCCCCATTTATAGTACCATAGCTGCTCCCTTCACAGACCTGACAAGGAAGAACAGGCCAGACAAGGTAGTGTGGACCTCAGCATGTTTGCAGGCATTCCAGAAGCTTAAAGAAGCTTTGGGAGGACCCCCTGTGTTAGCCAGTCCAGATTACAGCAAAGAATTTGTTGTGCAGGTGGATGCTTTGAACCATGGGGTGGGGGCTGTACTTAGCCAGATTTATTCAGAGTAGGGGAAGAGCACCCATTGGTTTATCTCAGTTGTAGACTCAAACCAAGGGAGGAATGCTATGCAGCTGTAGAAAAAGAATGTCTAGCCATAGTGTGGGCACTGCAGAAACTTCAGCCTTATCTGTATGGAAGGAAATTCACTGTTATGACAGATTACAACCCCCTAACATGGTTAAACAGAGCCAGCCAGCAAAATGCTAAGTTGCTAAGACGGAGCATGGTGTTGCAAGCATATGATATGTCCATACAGCACCACAGTGGGATTAGCAATGCCAATGTAGATGGGATCTCAAGACAGGAAATGGGGTAAAGTATACTCAGATAGACCTAACTCCCTCAAGCAGCGTTTCTCAAGGGTCACTTGAAAAACTAGCTTGGGTTCTCCAGAGGGGGAGATATTTGAAGATTGGGTGAAGATAAATGAAGGCTGCCAGCCTAGCCAGATAGAATTTTAGAGATAATTCTGTCATCTATAAATATTAATGTAAACCATAGGCTTGTTGTCTTAAATGGTAAAAATAGTGTTACATGTGGAACTGGAAAAATGCAACAATAGTGCACTGTACTGACCAAGTAAAGCATGATGTGACCCTTTGATCTAAACATGGTGCCGAAATGTCTAAATGAAGAAATTCTTTCTATTGTTTAACCAAGAGTTAAATTGCTAGATTTACGCATGCAAATGTATTTTTATTGCTCTGCTTCCTGAACAGCTGCAAGATAACAAAAGGTGATGTTAAAAATGTAAATGTTGAGCTTCTGTTAGCCTGGGAACCCAGGGAAGTGTGAATAATGATGTAATGTAAACCAGGAATGTGATTTTAATAACAGAGAGAATCAGAGACCATTAAGCATTTTTGTCTTGACCATCCAACTCTGTACTGTCTTTTGCTCTACATGTAAGTTTATCTTAGACTTGCGTTTTCTCTTAGAAATAGCTAGAAACTAGAAAGATTAGACTAAGTGTTTTTCTGTGATGTCAGAACTGTACTACTGAATTATTTTTTAAGTATTTCTCTGTGATCTCTGAACTCTTGACTAGCACTGTGTAGTAAGAAGTATTGCCTTGTGTTTTTAGTATTTATTATTAAATATTTTTAAACCTTTCAAATGTGGCTGTTTTGTGTGGAGTTAATTTAAGCTCTAGAGTACATTGCATGTATATAGTGATTATTGTCCAAGTCACTCCAAATTAGCCTTGCTGTTCAGTTGCAACTACCATTTGGATAATAATATTGCAAAGTAATAATTGGGCACCCTTTTAAGGGCCTTTGAGTAGCTGATAAATATTAGCTGTGTGGTGGCAGTGATTTCTACTGTATAGTCTGGGTAAAAGGGGCACAGCTGGAGAGCCTGTGCCAGCCATCCCCAGGAGTGTCTGTGTGGTTATATAAACTCTTCTCTAAGTGTGTGTCTGTCAGCTACTTGAGCAGGGACATGAAGCACTGGTTGGACAGAGAGGGTGCTGGAGGTATTAGCTTGCCCAGCTGGCTGAGATCTGGACCTGATAGCTATGCCAATGGAGAGTCTTATTGGGGATCTAAAGAGCAAGGCAGCGACCAGCCCCAGACTGACTGCAATCTCTGTGTGCTCTTAAGGGAAATTGTACTTTACTGTGTGTATTTGTCATCCTTTCCTCCTATATGAGATGTCCCTCACTGGTGTTAGTGGTGAGGATTGAGGCTCCTTGATTGCTGGGCCAGTGCACGGACGTCACACCAAGATCCAGTGGGAGCATTTTCTAACATTTATTTAAACATCACTTCATATGAAGCTTGAACTGTAGCCAATAATCTACACATTAATCTTAACCTAGTAATGAGTGACAATCTGTTAAATCAGTGCAATAATGCAAATATTTATTATTGTTGTTTTTGTCATCTATGTGTATAGAACTTTGTGTATTATTGTCATGTTAAATGTAGTCTATGTTTTGTATGCACATTGAGCCCGAAGAAACGTAGTTTCACTTGGTTCGCACTTGTGTGAATTGAAATGACAATAAAGTTTTCTTTTACTTTATTGAATAGGTCAGCAGAGCCGCTGGGTACCTAAACTGAGTATTTCCTAAAATTTCACCCTTAATCACTCTGAATAGTGGAAATTTCAGACAAATGCTTTTGTTTTGCTAATCTTAACCATATAGACAGTAAGTGAGCCAAACTTTTCTAACAACTGAAATAAATTAATCAAATACTCCCATGGCTCTGTAAGGTAAGCAAAATCTGCCAAAAAAAGACAACTTTTCTTTGATCTCCCTTATCTGTTAAGGTTTCAAGACTATAGTTCCAGTGGCTCATATTGAAGGTTCAATGTATAGAGTAAACACATAAGAGGGAAATTGACTTGTCTGCTTAGTTCTGTCATTAGAAAGAACTCCATAGAGACCTCAGAATTTACCTTCACGTGGGCTGTAGTTGAATCATATATGTTGCAAAGGAGTTGTAAAATATCATCTGGAAACTATAACCACTTTAGAGTCGAAATGAATATACCCAATTTACCCTGCCAAATGCTTTTTCAGCTTCTCAGATAATTATCCCACCTCTCCTGTCTGTATGATTAATAAACATCGGTGTCACATATATTTTTTTCACTAGTCTGATATTTGGAAATAAATCCACATTTATCTACATGCATTAGTTTGAAGATGCGAGGTGGTAATCTTGATGCCAACATCCTTATTAGCAATGTATAATCCTAATTACGTATAGGTATGGAGTAAAAGGACCTTAGAGGTGTAGGGTCTTCCCATCTTTTGGCACTTTTAGAACTTATTGTTTTATAGAAAGATCTTAGAAGGAGCTCAAAACACTATTAAAAATAATTTAGTATTTCAATGAGCCAGTGTTCTCCTTGCAGATACGTCTTAACAGGAATACTATTTGAAACAAGGGACATAGCTTTAAGGAGCTCAAGAAGCACAATCTTGAGATTTTTCTCAGCAATCATATCAAGGAGCTCTTTCACCTCATCTATTTCTCGTCTGTTTTCAATCTTGCAAGGGCTAATCCTCATAAAAGTTTTTTTTCAGTTTCTTCTGTAAACATATTTGTCCATTCAGGCTCTGAATAACAGCAGATGATAATGTACTCTAAAATTCGCTAATATATCAGATGGCTTTTTGCACTGAATTTAAGGCCATGACTTTGGCACCAATCATTTGTTTGTGTAAGACCCTCTTGCAGGATGTTGATATTGTTTGGAGATTCTATGACCACTCCTTGTTTGCAGGCATCAACAAACCTTGTCAGCCACAGACCTTTAGTTTTTGCTTGTACTTCAGAGAAATAGATTCCAAACAGTAGAGGTCCCAGGACTGATCAGTGTGGAACACCACTGGTTACAGGTCTGCTGTTGGAGGTGGATTCCCCTATTTTGAATATATGGGTTCTATCAGTGCATCAGTTAGTGACCCATCTAAAGATATAAGGGTTGATACCTAGCTGGGTGAGTTTGTTAATGATGCCTGAGTGGGGGATAGTGTAAAATGCCTTGCCAAAGTCTAGGTAAGCTGTATCCACAGATTTCCCTTCATCCAGGGCCTTGGTGACTGTCTTGAAGAAGTCCACAAGGTTTAACAAGCATGATCTTCCTTTGACAAATCCAAACTCAGTAGGCTGAAGTGTCTGGAGGGCACCTATATCTTTGCTTTAAGGTATCTCACTTTTTTTATTTTTCCAAATCATTTGAGTTTCTAATACCATGACAGGAATGGACCCTATTCCTAAGTCAAAGTACAATTAAATTTCACGAAATTAGTATTGTTTCAATCTTTGATGTCAGCCAAAAGTAAGGCCCATAATTATTTGCTCAATGGCCTTGCAGATAAGGTTAGTCAGGCTAATAGGTCTATAGTTCCCAGGGTCAGTGGAAGCACCACTTTTGTGCAAGGGAATAATGGTGGCCATTTTCCATTCAGTTGGTACAAAGCCAGTGCTTAGGCTATGATTGAAAAGAGTACCCAATAGTGTTTCTAATTCTTGTTGGAGCCCATGTAGGACATAGTCTTGGATGTTATCACGTCCCATAGACACTGTGTTTTTTGGCTGTAGTGAGGGCATTTATCACTTACTCTTTAGAGATCCAAGGTAGGCAGCAGGTGAAAGGGATCTGAAGAGGTACGTGTGGCAGGGACAGGTGAGTGAAGTTTTCACAGAACACGTCACCCAGTATATCTATAGAGACAGATATATAGGTTTACTATCGGATGTCCGAATGGCAGGCGATCGAGCATGGGTTAGTCGAAAGGCAGTTTTCCAGGAATCAGAATGTCAAACCAGGTGACATCAAATACACTACAGAGAATGGGTAGGGTACTTCGATTATCTGAGTTCTGCATTCTGAGCGGAGATTGTTGTACAGTGAGGAACATGGAATTAATCCATTTCCTCACTGTAGTGTAATTCTAGAGTTGGTATATATAATTTTCATGGGTGTGGGGGGGTGCAGGGGGGCTTTCCCCCCTGCAAGATAGTGGAGTAAATGTACCATTCATTGTAGAGTGTAATGGTACACTAGGGTGCATAGCTTGGGCAACTGACAATACCTTCTGATATGTCTAATACATCGAACTATGGGTGTCAATGTATTCAGTTTCAATTTGGCTGCTCTAGCGATGATCCATATTCGGCATTTCGGGTTGACATTTTGATCAGTCAACCAATGCAGTTTCGGACATATGATAGTAATCTTATATATGATAAAAATATAGCTATCTATCTATATACACATATATATATATATATATATATATATATATATATATATATATATATATGGTCTACTTCAGAAGACAGAAAAAACAAAAGACTGAATCTCAAAATACTGAAAACTAAAAATACTGAAGGATGGAATTTGCCCCTTCCCCACTGTTGTGCGATCTTAGAATTGGTATATATATATATATATATATATATATATATATATATATATATATATATATATATAAAGAGAAAGATATAGATAGAGATAGAGATCTCTTTAGATATATATATATATATATATATATATATATATATAGAGAGAGAGAGAGAGAGAGAGAGAGATGTCTATTTAAGATAAAGATCTACTCTTCTATCTATCTATCTATCTATCTATCTATCTATCTATCTATCTATCTATCTATCTATCTAATCTATCTATCTATCTACATCAGCCTGGAAGGAGATGATTAACAACCTTATCTGCTGTATGAGGGATGGCCTGCATCTCTTTCCTCATGGCTCCTTTATGTGTACCTGGACTCCCCCCCCCCCCACTGACTTTTTAGGCAAAGTCATTCTCCTCAAATTACCCACATTTTTCATCAAAATCAAAATCATATAAAAGTAGCACTGCTCATTGTCAGAAGCCTTAACAAAAAGCTATACTCCTTACAGGTTTCTCTATAGCACTTAAAAATATAGATATCAGTATAGTTGCTGAAACATGGTTTCATAAAAGTGATAGCACCCATACAGTGCATGGTTTCAATGTCTACCAATCCTGCAGACTAAACAATGAAGATAATGATGTTATTAGGGGGTGTATGCCTGAACTCCTAAGAAGCCAGATCAATTCCAAACTCATAAGGCAGGGCAATAATGTTAAAATTCTCCTTCGAGGGGCTTCATTAAAGCCTACACAGACATTTTTCACTGTGTACACATCACGCTGTGATGCACACAGCCACAAACATGGTAAATTCCATGGCATGCAAATTGCAGAGTTAGTAGCTGAATTGTATGCTAATGAAGAAAACCAACATAGTGGAGTGATTCAACAAGCTGTAAAGCAACTGTGTAAGCTCCTAGCTCATGTTGCCCATGTATTTAAAAACGTTTTGAATACAGCCACGGGAAGGCATCCACATGGAAAAAAAAGAGCAAGTAAAACGTATTATATTTGTACAGAACTGACCTTAAACAGTGATGGTGAACCTTTTGGGTTTGGCGTGTCAAAAGCTCCTGGCACAAAATAATTCAGTGCCGTTTACATGAGCAATGAATGCAAAAACTTTGTCTTTGGTAACTCGGGTGTTAGTGATCGCTGGTGTGTCACCCAAAACACTGTGGCATGTGTCACCTTTGACACGCATGTCATTGGCTCACCATCATTGCAACACGTAACAGCAGACAGATTATTACATTATTAGACAGGGTGGATGCTACAAAAGTAGAGTAGCAATAGCAACAATCCTTTTTAAGTGCCATGACATAAATGCAGCTTTGCTCCCCCACCCCAAAATGAAGAATATACTTGTAACTATTGTAGACAGCTAAAATTGTAGACCCCATGAAACAGACTATTCATACTGTCATGTAAGTATATGCAGTATGTAGCTGACTGAATGCAGTCAAAGTTTATCAAAAACTGTATTCCTCTGTGCAGATGTATAGCAAAGTAATACCCGCTCTTTTGTTTACATTAGACTCTTCAGTTTTCCTGCCTATACGGTTGCCAACTATGTAGATTCAGGACCATCAGCATGACGAAAATGAAAATGAGGTCAAAACTCAATAGAATTGCTGAATCTTAAAAAAACTGTAATAGTGTATGGATGTTCACATTGTGTAAGCAGTTCCACAGTGTTTGTTTTCAATGGATGGTAACAGTGAATGATGACATCACGGTTATCTGTCAGGTTACACCTGCAGAGGTGTACATGTAGGTCTGTGAAGGGAGAAGTGCATGTAAGAAGTGCACAGTTCACAAGCTCTGTTTCATCCTATTTATTTTTTGTTAAAATGTGCTGTCTCTGTCCACTTTGTTATTTTTTAATTATTTTAGTCATTGTTTGTATGATGCAGCACTTAGTGCCATCACAGGAAATGGAGGAATTAATGGCAGATTTATCTATACTTGACATGCAATTATTCCTCTGGCAGCACATGTATGTGTAGGGCTGGAGTACAGATGGTCCTGGGTTCTAATATAGCATGTGTAAACTTTAAATCAGAGTTTATGAGACATCACAGGAACGGAGGAAAGTAATAACAATATTGCCTGTGTTTACCTTATTTATGCATAGGTGCATGCAGGGGCACGGAGATGAGCATCGCATACTAGCAAGAAGCAATGGAGTTAATACACTCAGTTAAGCAACAAGTGTGTTTCATAGGTGCTAATTACAGCATAAGCAGGTGATTTTCAGCACAGTGGAGCTATTCAACAAGCTATAAAGCATCCATGTAGTCTCCATTCTGTTTTTTCCTGAATAATTCAATACCATTGGACTAGAGACAAAGAAACTTTAAAGGGACAAAATACTAGGGACTGCTGCAGCTTTGTTTCATATGTATGTGCTACAGGCTGAAGCCAATGCTGCTCATGCTGGTGGCAATAGGCCTAGGCCAAGAAAGAGAAAAGCTTTCAGGCCCAGGGTAACTTTTCAGATGCTACATGACCTGGAGATTGTGAACAGGGACATATTACAAGAACTCTGTGAGCTCTGTCATCATCAACTCAGAGCCAGCGCCAACCAAGGGGAACACATCCCAGTGGAAACTAAGGTATGTGTACCCCTTAGAACATTAGCTACAGGTACCTTTCAAAGACAAACGGGGGACATGATTGGTTTATCACAGGCTTCAGCATCCAAGATCCTCCACCAATTCCTGGATGCTATGCTCATTACATACCCCTGAGCACATGTGTTTTCCCCATAGTTCTGAGGAGAGGGTCAGCAATATGTAATTTTTCTACCAGGTAGCTCATTGCCCTGAAGGACTGGTGCCATAGACTGCATTCCTGTACACATTAAGGCACCACCCAGTGAGCAGGGTAGAATCTACATTAATCTCAAGGGATACCACTCTATCAACTGCCTAGGGAATTATCTTGAATGTGTGTGCTGGCAACTCTGGCAGTTATCATGACTCCCATATCTGCCAGACATCACAGCTGTACCAGATGTTTGCTAGGGGAGACATCTCACAGGGCCATTTACTGGGGAATACTGGCTATGCAATGGAACTTTGGCTGATGACACCCATCCGAAGTGCATACACAACCATGGATGAACACTGTAATGAGGCACACACTCAAACTGGAAACATCATAGAGCATGTGTTTGGGCTGCTGAAGTTACAGTTCCGGTGCCAAGATACATCTAGTGGAACCCTGCAGTATAATCCATGCATATGAACACAAATCTTCACAGTAAGTGCTATGCTACACTGTCTGATTCTGTAGAAACAGCTGTAGCAGGATTAGCAAGGAGAAGGGACACACATCCCCCCACCAATGCCTAGGTTACCACAGCAACAGTCAGATGAGGACTCAGAGGGGAAGCCACCAGCTGCTGTGGCTGGAGGCAGATGGAAGCATGCTCAGTATGCCCTTTCTTTGGCTAAGAGACAATGCATAGCACATTTACTGACCACCTAGGTGCCTAATACCTTTCTCCTTCTCACACACATATAGTAAAATTGATGTTAGGCAACTCACACAATCTTTACTTCCCCATGTATTGGCTGTGTAATGCTTGCATCAGACAGTCAGCTCTCAACTAAAACTGTGTCAACTGCTGCATTTTCAAGGTAAGTCCTGAACCTAGAGTGTATTCTTTAATAATATTATGGCATATCCTTGTATTTCTTAACTGTGTACAGTAATAAAGTAAATATTGTTAGATTTCTACAGAAACTACCTTAGTATGTGACAGCAGAGCAATGGTTTTACCTATATGTTCCCATTAGTAATTTTTAGGCCTCAGGCATCAAGGATTTACACAGTTGTCCTTCTCAAAAGTATTGATGATCAGTGCATGCCCTCACTTTAGCACTGTACTTTTGTACTGGTAAACTATAAAAGACAGAAGTTAAAAAGTAATGACACACATTGCAGTTTCTGACTTCACATACCTTCCCAATATCAAACAACATGCAGGATGGAGAACAAGGATAATAACAATATCATCATGTCCTTGTTTGTGCTATAGCAGTAACTCACCTTTGCTACTCACTAAAAGAACAGGCTATGCTAGTTTGTGACATAAGAGTAAACGAGCTTCATCCCCTCACCCAAATAAAACAGCAGTGGACTTTTTTTGTGCCATAAAAGTAACTCACCTATGCTACCCCTAAAAGAATAGTATATGGTTGTGTGTGCCATCTGAACTAGCCTTCAGTTGTTGGCATCTTTATATCATAGGTGTTGTATGAATGGATATTCACTGAATAGACATTCAATGAAATAATATAGACCCCGTAACAGACACCCCTCCATCCATCCCAGCCACCCCTCATTTCCACATCTTATTCATCCAATGCTATGAATGGACAATGTGGTGGAGCCAGTCACACATGACAGACTGTACCACAGTACTCTGCGACATTCAGTGTGTAACCCATTCTATATCATTGTCTTTAAAATGTGAGCATATAAACTGAAAATCATATAATATGCAGCTGTCAAGAAATGAAGGCCACCTTGGATATTAAAGGAAATAACCTGTGAATTGTGTGCTGCTTACTTACATTTCCAACCTAACATGTAACACTTTCTAGATCTATGCTGACACACCTAGTGGAAGTAAGGCAGCCTGCAGTGCTGTTGTGATTTCCCCTTCCCAAGCAGTAATCACTCACAGTTGAAATCCATTAATAATGTGCACCATATGAGAAGGTAATAACTAGGCAAACTGATGTTAGTTCTATATGTTTGGAACATTAAGAACAATCATTTTCTTCATGATATCTCTATAACGGAGTACTCATTCTCACAGGGTATAGTCCCATTTTGTCACCTATATACTGCATATGCTGGAATGTATTTAACAATAACATGAGGCAGAGGCTTTTACACTGTTATCTGTATATATTACTTGGAAGTATACTAATGTCATGGCCATGTTTTCCCAGCCATTTCAGAGGTAGACATTACTGGAAAGATATTAAAATAAATGGAAAAGACTGCTGTGTGAGAAATATGTAGCAGCGTTTCAGGGACAGGTCCTTTGATAGCACTTGTAGCATTTCAAAGATATTTTGTTAGCTAAAAGGGTTATTTGCCTGTTCTTTTGTGGGGTGGGGGCTAAGGTCAGTTACTGTTATGGCACTAACAAGGACATCTTGCTCTTGTTACTCTCCTTGTTTTGCATCTTACCTGTTGTTAGTATTTCACAACTCTAGACGGTATTATGTTTTACCAGTGGTAATTCTGACTGGCTACCTTTTCTGTTGTACATGTAAACAATATTTTGTAGTTATATAATAGTTATGTGTGTTATACATCTGTTTTCTTTTAGGCCATCTACAGTAATGGCATTGAGATGTGTGAATCCACATCTAAGACCCTGTACAGATGCTGAAAACAATATACCCCTGGATTCAGCAAGCCCTGCATGGTGTGCAGGACTAGTGCAGGAGCTCCAGCAGGGAATATGTCTGCCGTGCGATCTAGGAATAAGCTGTAGGGACGTGCACGAGTGCTCCTACACTAGTTCTGCATGGACTCAGCCCCTGTAGACAAACTACCCCATTTGCAGGTGAAATCCATGCAAATGAGGTGAATGTGTGATCTAGGAAGCCGGCTGTGCAAGACTAGTGTAATCTGCAGAAATGTACTCGGCCAGTAACCGAGTATGTTTCTGCAAACTACAAAATGGAGCCATGACAGCTCCAAATAAAGGGTGGATATTATGTAGAAAGCATGCTGATGGCCAAATATAAGGCCATTGGCATGGAAAACAGTTGCAAAAATAAAAAAAAATCAACTTTTGTTATTTTTAGCCAATCTCAGCTGTTTAAGAGTAGGGCAGTGGCACACAAACTTGATCTGGTGAAAAATAAAAAAATAAACCTAAAATAAGCAGTCTAACCAAAATCACTATTTTGCCATTATACTCAATGGCAGGCAGAAGACAACATGGCTAGTGAATAGTGGCTTCTAAGGGGGGAGGCTCAGTGTGGGACCTGTAACTATGCATCAGCAGGCAATCCTATGCAAATGAGGGGAATGATACTGAATCCCAGATCTCCCCTGCATGCTAGTCAGCACCCAACAGTGCAAGAGCAGGAATAGCTTGCTGCAAGCCTAGGAGTTAGCTGACATCATAGGGGTGTGTGTTGGAGCCCTGTGGCATGGTTTTGCCCTTAGCTTAGCAGAGCTAGGCAAGGGGGTGTGTCTGAGGCTGCCTAGCACTCTTTACATTACCTAAGCAGGTGGGCATGCCGCGCACCGGGTTTTAAAGAAAAAAAAAAGTAAACCAGGAAATAGCAGCTCTGTGCACATTTGAGCACTGTGTTTGCATGGCGCTTCCCTGGGCTTAAACAGGAAGGCAATGGGAAGGGAAAACAGTAGTAGGAAGGTAATCAAGGAGAACTAGCAAAGCTGGCAGGTGAAATGTATCAGAATCAGCCAATTACACAGGCAGCAGCTCAGCCCAGCCCAGAACACTACTATAAACTATGCAAACACCTTTCCCTCTAGTTTTCCCACATACTCTACACCACCAGTGTATACAAATGGGTGAATTTTAACAAACAAAACCAACAAAATGATAGGGGCTGCAATAGCTATCATACAACAACATGTGGAAGAGGCTGAGGGTAGTGAGGATGAGAATGCTGTTGACCAACCCACAGTGAGGAACCAGAGAAGGGTGTACAGACCCAGGGTAACCTACCAGGGGCTACATGAGCTGGAGATTGTGGAGCACTATAGGGTGGACAGGGGCCTCCTACAGCAAATTGTTGAGCTGTGCCAGCCATGCCTCACACACAGAACTAACAGAGGGGAACCCATCCCAGTGGATACCAATGTATGTGTAGGCCCAAGATTACTAGGTGCAGGTACCTTCCAAAGGCCAACTGGGGATATCATGGGGATCTCACAGGCATCAGCATCCAGGGTACTCCACCAGTTCCTGGATGCCATTTCAGCATATGCCTGTGAGCACATGTATTTCCCCAACACCCATGAGGCATTGGCCAGCAATATGCGTCTCTTCCACCAAATAGTAAAATACTCTGAGGAAGTGGGTGCTATAGACTGTACGCACATATGCATCAAAGCACCACCCGGTGAGCAGGGTAGGGTCTACATCAACCGCAAGGGCTTCTCCTCCATCAACTGCCAGGTCATGTCCAATGCCCAGGGCATTATAATGAATGTGTGTACTGGCTGCCCTGGAAGCTATCATGATTCCCACAGCTGGCATCTGACACAGCTGTACCAGAGATTTTCCAATGGGGACATCCCTTACTGTCACCTAGTGGGGGATGCTGGTTACACATTGGAGCAGTGGCTGATGACACCCATCAGAAATGCACACACACATGAACAAGAACTCCATAATGAGCCGCACGCACAGACCAGAATTATACTAGAGCATGTGTTTGGGATGCTGAAGTCATGGTTCCAGTGCCTGGACACATCTGGTAGAGCTTTGCAGTACTCACCAGCTACATGTACTCAAATTGTCATTGTATGTGCCATGCTACACAATATGATCCTGTGGAAACAGCTGCAGCAGGAGCATCACGGAGCAGAGCCACAAAGCCCCCCACCATTGCCAAGGCCTGCACAGGCACAGAGTGACTCAGAGGAGGAACAAACTAAGCCTGTCCCAGTAGGCAGAAGGAGGTGTGCCCAGTATGCCCTGGCTTTGGCAAAGAGGCAAGCATAGCATGTACACTGACACAGGAGAGACCCAGGGAATGACACCTCTCTCTAACTGGCACATACAGTAAAAGGGATGCCAAACATGACAGTACCTCTGCTCAACCATGTGTAGGGAGTATACTATGTGCATCCAACATAGGCAGCCCTCCAGCACCATCCTCAATACTGGCACACCCACAAGGTAAGTCACTCTCCTTACCAATTGCCGAATGGAGTAGTATGTGTTGTTACCTGTCTCTATGGTATGGCTGTGAGCATGCAGGGGAATTGGGTGGCTAAATGGGATGCCAGCAGATAGTAGACACCTACAGTGGCAGCATGAGAGCTGTAACAAATACTGGTGTCCCCATATTAGCCAGTACTACACATGGTGACAAAACCCACTGCAGGAAATGTGCTGGGCCACATGTGTGTCCATATGACACACACATGCCACTCAGGGAGGTTCCCACACCTAGCAACAGTCTCAGTCAGCAGAACAGGTGTAGACAAATACAAACAAAGGCTGTGCTAAGGCTTCTGAATGATGCCTATGGGTAACCTCACCCCCCCAGGCCTACACAGACAAAATACACCAGGTCAGGCAGTGGGATATTAGTTCTGAAGGGTAGGAAGTCAAAAACTAATATGCAGGTCAATCAAACCTAAGTCCTGTAGTACGCTGATATGCCTCTAGTCAGCATGACAGGTTAGAAAACAGGATGAAATGGAGTACCTGACATACTAGTACAGTCATAGCAAATGTGTACAAGTGTCATGTGTGCCCCCCAATCCTGTGTAGCAATGTAGAAACAGTCAGGTGTGACTCTCCCCAAATCCTATGTAGACATGTAGTAACAGTCAGGTGTGCCTCCCCAAGCCTATGTAGACATGTATTAACAGTCAGGTGTCCCCCCAATCCTATGTAGTCCTGTAGTAACAGTCAGGTGTGCCCCCCAATCCTATGTAGAAATGGTCTGGTGTGCCACCCCAGTCCGATGCACACACATTGTAACAGTCAGGAGTGGCCCCCCAAATCCTATGTAGAAATGTAGTAACTGTCAGGTGTGCCCCCCCCAATCTGATGTAGACATGTAGTAACATGTATGTTTTGGTATAATACCAGTGGAGCACAATGCCCAGAGGTGGCCAAGGTAGCAGGATAGATTGTAGCATTTGTACAATATGCAGGTATGTGTGTGTTAGGTTGGTGTGTATTTCATATTGTGTGAGAGTGGTCAGTATGTATGCATGTTGAGGTATGACATGGTGGCCATTGCCTACTACTGCCAATGACAGGGCCAAGTCCTCACAACTGCAGTGTCAAAGACAATTCCCCCCAGTATAACACATGCTAGCAGTAAGCCATTGTAAATGTACGGTGGTAATATGTGTCACCATCTGAAAGATGGCATGGCTATCGGGCTAGATATGCAAGCAGTACACAGGGAAAAGTACCCCAGACATACAGTATATAATGTGTAACCATGAAATGGACACACCCTTAGAATTGTACATACAGGTATGCATCACATTATCTGGGCCTGTAGTAGGGAATACCGGTGTCGTCTGGCCGAACACTTGCAGATCACAAAGGTGATAGGACTGATGTACTGGGAAACACCTGATGTACCTGCACAAGCCAGCATAACTGGAATGCACCATGCATATCTGTGAGTCAGATGCAAGTAGTGTCCATAGCACACATGCACCCAGCTCACCCAATCACCACCCACAGATACCTCTCTGGTCGTATCCCTGCTGTTGGGAATAGGTAAATTATGACCCCCACCTGTGTATGGCAATAGCGAAACAATGCAGCATGCAGTGCAGGTGTCCCATGTAGGTGTGTCCCAAGATGTAAGTAGCACCCTGCCAGCATCCACACCACCTGATCAATACTAATAGAAAGTATTGGTATGAACACCTTGCACACCTACTCTGTCACCTCAGGGGAATATACTGTATGGTGGTCTGTGACTGTAGGACCGGCAGAATGCAACGGCCTGCCACAGCTGGGCTACATTACCACCAAATGGCCTATAGGCATCTGCCAATGGCCTGTGTCTCACACGTACTGCCAATGCATGTTATGTCATGGTCACCCAAATGACAACATAACAAACTCCACATAAGCCATTTGCAAGGCCATGTGGACAAACCACAGTAACATGTTCACCATTTCCCACTGCATGAACTGTGGACCAACACCAAAACACAGCTGTGATGAAGTGATAACCTTAGGGAAAGTATAAGAGAATGTATGCATAATGTATGGAACAGGATAGAATAATAGTAGGGGGTTAGGAGCATGGGCAGCATGGAATGTGCAAGGTCCAACACACAGCCATGTGCACATATTATTCCTGGCTGCAAACACATACATGGGGGGCTACAAACCTGCCTGTACACCACAACAGGGGTAATGTCCTGACTTATAGCCCCTGCCTCTGGGTAATCTGTGTGAATCTGTACAGCTGTGAGGTATTGCCACAGCAAGATAAGGCCATACTGTCATGTTTATGGATGTACAAGTATGGGATCCTCTGCCAGCACTGTACCAAGGTGCTGAACTGGATACACAGACCCAGCAGCAAGTGCCTGCAGCTCCCCCTTCAGAATGGCATAACTCTCCATGAATATGTAGGCATTTGCCCACAATCCTGGACACAGTTGCATTCACCCTTGTTTCCCAGAATATCACTGTGAGCAAGAATGTCCACCTGACAGTACTCGAGGACATAAAACATCACAGTGTATAACAGTACACATGTCTGAATATCTCTGCTAACACCTGTACCATGTAGCAGAAGCAGCACAGACACAATCACTTTGCACAGTTTGACCCATATTGCCAACTGATCTACAGATATCCTGCAGAAACAATTTGTTGCCTGTAGGTGTAGAACACAAAGGTCAGCACTAGAGTACAAACTACCTGGAATGGATCCACACATTCAATACAGAAGGGCATAATGGGCGTGCTCACACACTTAGAGAAATGAAGGCAATGTCAGACAACAACATACTGAAAGGTCATACTGGGCATGCTCACACACTTAAACAAATGAAGCACATGTCTGCAAATAACATTGGACCATACGTATCTGACAGTTGCAGATGTTAGTGCATACACTGCTCAGTATGCACCAGTCATACTTTGCACACACATTGGATAGGAATACAGATATATATCCAAGGACAACACACTATAATATGCCAAAAGTAGACATACATAGATGTGTGGAAGAGAGTGATACTGACAAAGAGCATTTCACCATGAGGCCTGTTCCACCCACCACACAGCTAAATGGCCACTACCACATGATGTGTAAATGTCACTCACTGTAGAAATTAGCCTCTGGTATCCATCAGCAGTACAGACTATGTGGTGCAAGTGCTAGCTGTGTAACATGACTGTACAAGGCAGTAGTCATCTAGCAGTTGTATACACGTACCTGCAGAATATAAACCTGCATGTGCCTGCATGTGGTGTGTCAACCTCTAGATGAATGGGTTATGGCCCATGCACACGCACTGCCCTCCCCATAGCCCTACTATGACAAGTCTGCTGATGTCATCCACTTTGAAATACACCTTTGGGAATGGAGATGCCCAGTAATCTCTGTAGCCTGTCCTAAAAGTGTGAAATGCTGTAGTGTGATAAATTATCTAAGTAGGAGTTCTAATCCCAAACATGGTAACTGTGTGTGTCTCTGTCTGTGTAGGGAGCAATGCTTTTTAGGCTAGTCACACTCACTACAGTTCAAATGGCCTACTTTGGCAAGGCTGCTGATGTCATTCACTGTGAAATACACCTTTGGGAAAGGAATAGCCCAGTCATCTCTGTGGCGTGTCCTATAACTGTGTAATGCTGTAGTCTGATAAACTAGTTAGGTAGGTCTTCTAATCCCAGACATGGCAACTGTATGTGTGTGTCTCTGTCTGTATAGGGCAATGCTTTTTGGGCTAGTCACACTCACTACAATTCCAATACCCTACTTTGGCAAGCCTTCTGATGTTATTCACTGTGAAATATACCTTTGTGAAAGTAGTCACCTAGTATTCTCCATGGCGTGTTCTATAACTTCATAATGCTATAATATAATGTAGTGTTTTGGTAGGGGTTCTATTCCCACACATGGCAAGTGTGGATGTTTGTGTGTGTGTTTCTTTGTCTGTGTAGGGAGCAATGCATTTTAGACTAGTCACACTCATTACGAATCAAAAGCCCTACTTTGGCAAGGCAGTTGATGTCATTCACTGTGAAATACATGTTTGGGAAATGAGCAACCCTATAGTCTCCATGGCATGTCCTATAACTGTGTAATTTGATAAACTAGTTAGGTAGGTGTTCTATTCCCAGACATGGCAACTGTGTGTGTCTCTGTCTATGTAGGTGGCAATGCTTTTTAGGCTAGTTACTCTCACTGCAATTCAAATGCCCTACTTTGGCAAGCCTGCTGATGTCATTCACTGTGAAATAGACCTTTGAGAAAGAAGTAGCCCAGTAATTTATGTGGTGCGTCCTGTAACAGCATAATGCTGTAGTGTGATGTAGTAGTCCTGGTATGGGTTCTATTTCCCACACATGGCTAGTGAGGATGTGTGTGTTTCTTTGTCTGTATAGGGAGCAATGCCTTTTAGGCTAGTCACACTACTACAATTCAAATGCCCTACTTTGGCAAGCCTGCTAATATCATTCACTGTGAAAAACACCTTTGGGAAAATAACAGCTCAGTAATCTCTGTGGTGTGTCCCATGACTGTAATGCTGTAGTGTGACAAGCTAGTTAAGTAGGAGTTCTAATTCTGGACATGGCAACTGTGTGTGTGTCTCAGTCTGTGTCGGGAGCAATGCATTTTACCCTAGTCACACTCACTACAATTCAAATCCCCTATTTTGGCAAGCCTGCTGATGTAATTCATTGTGAAATACACCTTTGGGCAAAAAATGGCCCAGTAATCACTGTGGTGCATCCTATAACTGCATAATGCTGTAGTGTGACAAACTAATTAGGTAGGAGTTCAAATCCCAGACATGGAATATGTGTGCGTGTGTGTCCCTGTCTGTGTAGGGAGCAATGCATTTTAGTGTACTCGCACTAACTACAATTCAAATGCCCTACTTTGGCAAGCCTGCTGAGGTCATTCACTGTGAAATACACCTTTGCGAAAAAAGCGGCCTTGTAATCCCTGTAGTGCATCCTATAACAGCATAATGCTGCAGTGTGATGTAGTACCCTTGGTAGGAGTTTTATTCCCACACATGGCAAGTGTGGATGTTTGTGTCTGTGTCTCATTGCCTGGGTAAGGTGCAATGCTTTTGAGGCCATTCTCAGTCACTACAACCTCCACTGACCTTCTTTGGAAAGCCTGTTGATGTCATACCCAGTGAAATACACCTTTGGGAAGGAGTACTCCAGTAATCGCCATGGTGCATTCTATAACTGGGTAATGCTGTAGTGTGATAAACTAATTAAGTAGGAGTTCTAATTCCAGACATGGCAACTGTGTGTGTGTGTGTGTGTGTATGTGTAGGGAGCAATGCATTTTAGGCTAGTCACACTCACTACAATTCAAATACCTTACTTTGGCAAGCCTGCTGATGTCATTTACTGTGAAATACACATTTGGGATACAAGTAGCTCAGTAGTCTCTGTGGTGCATCCTATAACAGAGTAACACTGTGGTGTGATATAATACTTTGGTAGGGCTTCTATTCCCACACATGGCAAGTGTGTATATGTGTATGTGTTTCTTTGTTTGTGAAGGGAGCGATGCTTTTTAGGCTAGTCACACTCATTACAATTCAAATGCCCTACTTTGGCAAGCCTGCTGATGTCATTCACTGTGAAATATACCTTTAGGAAATGAGTAGCCTAGTAATCCCTGTGGCAAGTCCTGTAACTGTGTAATGCTTAAGTGTGATAAACTGGTTAGGTTGGAGTTTTAATCCCAGACATGGCAACTGTGTGTTGTGTGTCTCTGTCTGTGTAGGGAGCAATGCATTTTAGGCAAGTCACACTCACTGCAATTCAAATGCTCTACTTTGGCAAGCCAGCTGATGTCATGCACTATGATATACACCTTTGGGAAAGCAATACCCTAACAATCTCTGTGGTGCATTCTATAACAGCATAATGTTGTAATATGATATAGTACTTTGGTAGGGGTTCTATTCCCACACATGGCAAGAGTGTATCTTTGAGTGTGTTTTTCTTTGTCTGTGTATGGAGCAATGCTTTTGAGGTTAGTCACACTCAGTACAATTCATATGCCCTACTCTGGCAAGCCTGCTGATGTCATTCACTGTGAAATACACTTTTGGGAAAGAAGTAGCTGAATAATCTCTGTGGTGTGTCCTATAGCAGTGTAATGCTGCAGTATGACACAGCACTTTGGTAGGGGTTCTATTCCCACACACGGCAAGTGTGGATGTTTGAGTGTGTGTCCTTGTCTGTATAGAGTGCAATACTTTTGAGGCCATTCACAGTCACTACACCCTCCAATGACCTTCTTTGGCAAGCCTGCTGATGTCATACCCAGTGAAAAATACCTTTTGGAAGGAATGGTCTAATAATCTTTGTGGCGTCCTATACCTGTGTAATGTTGTAGTGCTATAAACTAGTTAGTTAGGAGTTCTAATCCCAAACATGACAAGTGTGTATTTGTCTCTGGCTGTGTAGGGTGCAATGCATTTTAGGCTAGTCACACTCACTAGAATTTAAATGCCCTACTTTGACAAGCCTACTGATATCATTCACTGTGAAATACACCTTTGGGAAAGAAGTAACCCAGTAATCTCTGTGGTGCATCCTATAACAGCATAATGCTGTAGTGTGATATAATACTTTGCTAGGGGCCCTATTCCCACACATCACAAGTGAGGATGTTTTTTGTGAGTGTGTGTGTGTGTGTGTGTGTGTGTGTGTGTGTGTGTGTGTGTGTGTGTGTGTGTGTGTGTGTGTGTCCTTGTCTCTGTAGGGTGTAATGCCTTTGAGGCCATTCACAGTCACTACAACCTCTAATGACCTTCTTTGGCAAGCCTGCTGATGTCATATCCAGTGAAATACACCTTTGGGAAGGAAATAATCCAGTAATCTCTGTGGTGTGTCCTATAACTGTGCTATGTAATAAACTAGTTAGTTAGGCGTTCTAATCCCAAACATGGCAAGTGTGTGTCTGTGTTTGTCATTCGTATCCTGTGTGGAGGTGGCCATGAGTGTGTAACAATTGGACTCATTATGGAACGGGTTTTGCAAATTTATTATAAGGTGGCCCTATTATATATCAGAATGTCCCCCTTACAAGGATAACAGATCTGAAATAGCTGAGAGGTTGGGGTGGCAAGCCATACCCCTACATGTGACATCAAGGTCTGGCAAACAAAGTTACCAACCTCTGTATTACACAAAGAATGCTCTCAACTCATGTCTCATACACAAACACACTTGCCTAGGCAACAACCGCTATGTTGGTAATACCCTGCGTATTGTCCACAGATCGTAACCATGGTGTGATTGCAGTGGACTACAGAGGACATGGCACCCTTTTCATCAGTACAATATGCAAGTACATGCAGAGAGTGTGCCTTCACTATATTCCCCACTGGATGCCTGCAACACCTGTGGTGCCATCAAATGTGACCCACAAAGGACATACATTTGCCCTGTATGGACAGATGCTACTGACAGCAGGGAATACCTGTATCATGCTATCAATGTGGGTGTAGGGTTAAACTGCTGTCAATTACCTGTTCCCGGCACATGAGGTCAGGACAGGCACATCTGATGATGACAATCTGTGTACACAACATGGGCCAGGCACCCCAGGTACAGTTCCACATGTCACTGTACATGCATGTGGGACATGTGCACATTCTAGACAGCATCCATTCATGGACTAAAGAACACATACATGGCAAGCATTGCACAGCAATGGCCACACGCAATAGTTACCCAGGTGACTGGATGGCGAATACAATACCCACCTGTGTGGGCCAATCCAGACAATAAAACCCTGAGCCACACTGAAGACCATTGTCATGTGGCCTGATGCCTAGGTATACCCTTCACCTAGCCTTGTATAGCCTTCTGGCACAGTCAACCGCTACACGCCCATGAGCAATGCATGCATGCATATCAGTACTGCCACCCTGTGTCTGTGTGTATGGTGTATGATGCTTTTGACCACATTCACACTCACTACAACCACCATTGACATACTGAAGCATGCTGTCTGATGTCAGACACCTTCACATACCCGTTGCCCATATTACCTCCGGATAACTCTTGTGGTGCATGTGATACCTGCACAATACTGTATTGTGGCAAACTATCTAGTTAGGAAGTATATTCCTGACCCTGCCAAGTGTGCCAATGTGTGTGAGTCCCTGCGAGAGTGTGGCTGTGTTGATGCTGACACCTGTTCATGTGGACAGGCATGTGTACTACACCTACCATATCGCTACCATATCACTGTTACAGATGCCACTCATCATCACATATACGATTGGAAAGCTCCTCAATATGTAAGCTATGTGGCGCATGCAGTAACTGCATAGACATGTGATAGCAATTCATAGTCAGTCAGTGGTTTGATGCCCTGTACTGGTAGGTGTGTGACACAAACATGCTTAGGTTTTACTCTACCACCCCCTCCTTGACTTACTTTGTCTCTGTGTGCCTCTCACACTCCCTCTCTGGTGGATGAGAATAATTACACCTGCTTTGCTTAGGCAGCAGCATGTGTTTTTGTAAATGATGCTCATGATCAGCTGATGGCCTCTGCATGAATTGCAGCCCTCCTCTAGCTGATTGCATGTGGAACAGCTGTGGTAACATTCCCATAGCCAATTGCAAGGAAACACACTCCAATATCTAGGAACATCATGTTGGTGTTGGGCCTTTTCATTCACTGTGAGGAGGACCTAGAGCTTGTGTTTGGCAAACAGCATCACAGATGGATTGGGGAACTATCTCTAACAACATACACTGTGGAAACAGGCCAACATATGGGAGGGGGATGTGCCTGACATGACTACAGAATCTAAGTGTTGCTAATCTGGATTTTGAGTAATGTCGGTTTTACAGGGTGTGTGTGGATATGGCTGGGCTACATGTTTTAATACATGTCATGACAGTACTATGTTTTTGAGGAAACCCCCATCTGTAGGATCATCTGCAGATTGGGCAGTGTGTGGTGCCTTTTGTTTCTTCTGTTACTCACAGAGCACCTATCTGAGAACTGCAGAAGCATAGTCTGAGGATTGCAGTCAGTACATGGTGACAGCCATGAGAGTTACTGACTTCATATCCCTCATAGGACATATGTCACAACAAACCCTGTTACAACAGTAAATGTATGAGGTTATCACAGCAACATGTCAATATTGGCCCTGTGTTTGTGCCTCCAGCCACAACTCTGTCAACCTTTGTACATATGTCATGCAGTAAGAGGTGCATATGTTCTGTACACCATTATTTATTCACATCATATCTGATAACAAGCCAGTGAGATATCAGACTGCTACACATGTTATGTATAGTAGGGGTTTTATTTGAGGACATAAGCTGGGCATTCTGTGGTTGTGTGTACAGTACTAAGGTCTGTGTACTTATGGTGATTGTCAACAGTGTGTGCATTGTGAAGCTGTACCTTGGCCTGTGTACAGACTGTGGTAGATGTCATTGTTCTTGGTCCTGTTCTATCAGATGTTACATGCTGCTCCAGTGTATGTTACCCTATTGGCTTACATGTTTGTAGGACCAAACACACACATGTCCCATACCACAGACAGGCATCGGACCACACTGTGTTGTGGCCCAGTATATGTAAGGTTAGTGTGTGTGAGTGGCACATGTGAGGATGGTGTTGATCAGATAGTCTGTATACTGTAATAGTAAGCTAGCTTACCATATGTGGCTGTGGCTGTGTTCACATTAGTTGTGGTTATGCACTTTCACACAGGTGTCTGTTACTCTGTACTGTGACATGCCTGTAGTGCCTGCTATATATGCAGATACATGTGTATTCCCCCATACGAAATGTAGGCCAGTGTTGTGGCAGTCTGTCTGTATCCTGCACAGTGCTTTGTTACATGCCTAGCAGCTTAGTGTACTTACCCAGTGTGATGTTATGTCCAGATACTTGCCAGATGTACTGCTGCCGGGCCACCATAAGAGTCATGTATTTCTGACAAAGCAGTGAGATGCTGTACATATGTATGTCACTAACTAGTGGGTAGTATGTGGCCATGACACCTCTGTACCAGCAGTTATGTGTCAGGACATACAGGGTTGTGTGAATTCATAACCTATGGGGACAAATGTATACCAGTATTTATGTGATTTACCCATCTACATGGCTGTTAACATCCACATTGTTAGACTTTTTCCACATGTTTTGCACTAAGCACTAAGGGGTTCTGTGTATACCTTTGGACTGACCAGAGTGTGTCAGACTGCCCACATTTATTCGCCATATCTCTGCTGTAGTCCACAGGATAGTTACTGTGCTAGCAGTGGTACTGTACTATGATGTCCTTAGGATTTCTGTCAGTAGCCAATGGTGCACATGTCACAAGCAGATGTGACCTCCCACACACAACATGTCTGTTAGGTCAACCCCTATTACAGTAGCAACAGTTTACATATATACCTGCAATACATACCTGACATCCCCTTGCACTAAGAGGTTGGGACTTTTGGGGCTGAGGTAGGACTCCACTCCATGTTCTGGACATATGGTGAACATATATGTATATATAATTATCCATATATCTATATAGATATATACACATATATTATATATATTGACATACATAGATAGATATGTACACACACACACACACACACACACACACACACACACACATATATATATATATATATATATATATATATATATATATATGTAGATTTATATACATATAAACACTCAGATATCTACATATACACTGCACTATATGTCTACACATATACAGATAGAGATACATATGCACATATACTTATGGCTATCTACATATATATTGACAGTAATAGGTATATCAGAATAAATATGTATGCACATATAGTTATAGATATCTACATATATATCGACATAAATAGGCATATCTGTACACATAGGATGTGCATACATATATAGCTATATATACATATATCTATATATACATATCTATATATCTATCTGTCTCTCTCTCTCTCTCTCTATATATATATATATATATATATATATATATATATATATATATGTATGAAGATGCACTATACAGATGCGTATACAGACATATGTATGACTATACATGTAGAAGTGTATCAACATATTATATGTGTATATCCATATTCCTGTCATGTGTAAACCTCATGGTTATGTATACCCTCCCAGATGTATCTCACCATATGTATCTGATATGTGTACATTATGATAAAACAACATATGTGATGCAAGTCATATTAATAACAAGTACTACACAATTGTGGAAGTAAAGGCAATTGTCCAATACTAATCAATATATATACTGACAGATATATTGGAAAAACAACACCTGTCTTCACAGTGGTCATGGCGTAGTGGTTTAGTGCTGTGACTATAGTATACAGGGTCCTGGGCTCAAGACATGTGACGACTGTTCATTTTCTTTCTGGGCAAAATAAGGGCTGTCGGACACAGAGTGGTTAAGACAGTTTTGAGCAGCTGTAAGCACGTTTACATGGGTTTGTGTGAAGCTAAGCAGTGCTAAACTACGGATAAATGTACAGGTGCTTACACAGTGTAGGCTTTGCTTATCAGTGTGCAGATCAGCTTAGCTGTTATATTGGAGCAATGTTAATAACTGCCAATCATGACTTAGCCCTGGTAGCCAGTTCATATCATCCAGTCTGATAACATAGCAGGGTAATGACATCTGTAATAAGTGTATGTAATGCCATGTACAATAAATGTGCCTATGTGTTGTCATTACAGTAGCAAGGGGTGTGAGTGTCATGTCTGGGACATAGACATATATGAGGCCTGTACAGCACTGTTATCCATATCAATGTGTTACATACAGGGGTAGTAGCCCAATGTACATGCTGTCACACTGGCATGTAGTGTGTTATGGCAGTACTACTGTTGACAGTGCTGTCCCAGGCAAGAGTAGAGTACTAAATGTAGTACTGACAACAGGCAAACCTGCAGGCATAGCTGGACTCTGAGGCCTCCCTGTTGTATCCCTGATGTGTGAGCTGTGTCACAGTGTATATCCCCTACTGGATAATGATCTGACATAAGGAATGTAACTGTAGACTGCTGTCTGTACAGCACATGTTAGGGAGGGCTTCCAACATGTAGTTATGGCATACATATTTTTGTCAAACATCTATCTGTCAAGACATTCATCCTACTGCATAGCTACTTGCCAAGCTGATGACTGTCAGTCCCTGTACAGATGTGCATATGGCATGTATCCAGCTTGGATATGTACAGGCAACCTATGCTTGATTGACACTTACATGTCTGCCCAGCTCTGTAAGAAATGGCACATATAGGAGACAATAGCATGTATGCAGAACATGCCATGGGTACCTTCACTACACTACCACAGTCAACAGAACATGCTTGGGTACAGGTCTCCATCACAGACACTAACCATGTGTTGTAATACATGTTGCATACATGTCAACTTGATCACCTCAGTGGCCATGTGCAGGAGGCACCCAGAGGATTGGCTGATGCATGTCATACTCACCCTGAGAGTTACCACAGAAATGTCTTTTGATAAATTGCGTGCTGCCACATGGCAGGTGACATGATACCACTGTACACACATCCCCTGCACAACCTATCTCTCCATGGACAATAGCTAGGTACACAGCTATGACTACCTGCAGTGATGCACCCCAGTACTGACACATGTGTACTTGTGCATTACTGAGTATATCAGTGTCTGTGTGTTAGCACACCTATACTTGGGAATTCCACGAGAGCCTTCACAACCACCACACCCCCCCATTGCCATTGTTAGATGTGGCTGCTGCCGTACCGGACATTACATGTACCTTGTTATGCTCTTCTCCCTAAGGGCTACCTGGGCCTTGCAGTACTAGCACAACACTATTGCACAAATGGGTTGATAGGCATAGGATACCCATTGAGTTCTGGCAAGTGTGTGTATGTGTGCATGTCCATATGTCTATAGGGTACAGCATTCCAAGGCCACATACTCCTATTACACTACCCATTGCCACACAGTAGTACAGATAGTGTTGTTGCTGCCCATAGGTGAGGTATGACAATGCAACACCCTACTATGCCTGCGACATGTGCATTCAATGCATATCCCTGTAGTACCACTGTTGGGATATACAATGGGTTGTATCGCAGTCATGGGCAGTGTGTGATGGTGGGTATGTCAGAGTGTCATCATGGGTTTCAGGGAGTACAATATCCACTGGGGGATGTGGGTGCTGTGCACACTGTCTTTACACCAAGTTACACCTGGTATATGTCCCATGTACCACTTTATGGTTACCACTGTCACCATCGACCATACAAGTAACTGATACCACAATCCAGCCCAGTTATGCATGTGCTGTGTGCAGCCTACCTGTAACACATTGGAAACATGGTTAAGTTAGTTAGCAGTGATAGGCCCAGGTCTCCCAGACATGTGTCTGCCTGTTATGTGTCTGTTAATGTGTATATGAAGGTATGTCACACTATGTATTGTCAATATACACCTATTACATCCCCCATTAGCATACTGTACATGTATGTGGATGTTCTGCATATAACATGTAACCTGGAACTCACCTCACCCTAAATGCTGCGTGGTGTGTGCAATGAAAACTGTACACTTCAGTAGCACTACATACTTAGGTAGGAGTCTAGTCCCAGTGTTGCCAAGTAAATGTGTGCATGTATGTGGATGGGTCTACTTCAGGTTGCAGATTATACATGTCCCAGCAGGTCACCTGTCCATGTGGCACAGGCAATAACTGTTATACAGACCTGTGACATGTGTTCAACTTTACCCCAGATATGTCACAGCCATGTTGTCACCACAGTGCCATACCCCGTTGTGGAATATGACTGCAGACCATCCTTGTGCTGACACATGTACACCTGCAACACAAATGGATAACATTATGGAGACCACAATTAACCAGTGTTATTAACAGCTACAATACATCATTGCTGGATGGCTACACTACCTGACATGTATGCATTAAACTTTACTCCTGACAACATGTTACACTGCAGTACATTGGTACACTGTAGTACAGTCACTGTGCGCATCAGAACCATATTAGCCTGTCCCTGCAATCCCTATCCAATCCCTGTTATGGATGACACAGATGTGGCACAGGTATCATCATATGCACAGGGTATGTTGTTGGTTTGCCAGAGGCCGAGGGGGGGCCATACATTTGACACTATGTGTGTGGGTGAGGGGTATAATGAGGTGAACTCGGCATGGTGATGTGGTGTGTGTAGGTATGGGGTTGCCCTAGGTGTGTTTGTATAGTGTGTGGGTATGCATGCACACAGTTCTTCCATGTGGCTACCCTACATAGGTGTTTATGGACAGCTAAAGACCATAACTGGTAGGGTATGTATTTCACTGCCTCCGGCCACGGACACATGGACTGTGCCTGCCACGGGATCCATGGGCAAGTCCAGGTACAATCCTCAATGTGATACTCTCCCCTGATGATGACAGATGTCCGCTGGAACCAGGTTCCTCCTGGGACTGGCCAGGACCATGTGCTAGTTGCCTGCTGTGGTGTGGTGTGGACAGCACCCCTACTGCAGTGTCAGGGTTGGTACTGCCACTAAGGGAGCCCCTTGGTCTCCTAGCATGTCCACATTGACTGGCAGCTGTTAGCGTTGCTGGCCTATGTCCACGTGGCCATCGCCGGACTCCCTCCACATGTTCAAACACAGATATACCATGGTCAATGAGGGCCATTATCACACCAGACCATCTATACATGAGTTCGGTATAAGTGCAGATGGCACCAGACAGTTCAAGGAAATTGTCACTTGCAGATGTGAGAGCAGCCCTCTGCAGCCTCAGGCCCTGTCAGGTGTAATGTTCCATACGTGCCTGCACCACCATGACAGCCTGAAACATGTGCCTGGCAGTACCAGTTGTGGCGGTCTGCCAGGGGCATGATGACCAGTGGCCCTACCACGAGCACCCTGGGACATCTGCCTATGTGGTGCCCTGCTGAACATCTGGCTATGCCTGCTGTGACCAGACACAGTAGGCATGGTTACCACACTCTCCTGTGCACTGCCACCAAACACCAGCTGTCCCTCTGCTATGGCCACTGGTGATGGGGTATGTATAGGCACTGAAACTGTGTGAGGGGTTGGGGTGGCTAAAAGGAGGATGTCAAATGATGGCACTGTTTCGGCTACTGACAACCCCACCTATGCCTCAACAGTACTATCATCATCTTCGGTGTCTGTCTGGACACCAACATCAGATTGCATGCAGGAGGGACCATGACCCACCCCACCATCTGTGGGGGAAAACAATACATGCACTGTAAGACCTGTACAGCATTGCATAACAGTACAAACACACACACACACACACACACACACACACACACACACACACACACACACACACACACACACACACACACACACACACACACACACACACACCACGTTAATACCTACCAGTCCATGACTTTACAGACAGTCCCACGTATATTCCCATGCATTCTCCATCCTGCATCACACTTGGTAACATACACACATTAATACCACTCATTAACGTATCATTCCTCTAAATGCCTAGACAAGTGATCACAACACAAGACCTGTTACTCCATTACCTCCCTGACCTGAGTGGAGTGGTTTTACATGGCCTCACTGCTGTCATTCAGTGCTCACCCTGTGTATGTCTGGACATCATGAGCATGGCCCCTATATGTGAGGGGCTACTATGTTCACTCCATAATATCACGCACTGGAGTGTCATGTGTATGTATTGCTCAGTACATGCCAGATATACTGCTCAATCAGCCTATCATGTGACAAATGTAATATATGGATACACTCCCTGGTGTTGTCTAGTAATTCCCCAATGCATCTGTAGTGCTGCATACATGGGTTGTCAGTCACCTCTCTGCTGAATGTGATATTAAGGGTATACCTGGTGTCTACCTTCCCTCCTAATGCCTGTTTCATGATACAGACCTTATTATACTATCAGCTGTCCTGTGATTACATACATGACAAGTATTCCTGGTATGTCATGCGTCAGTCCATGTCCATGTACTGCACGATCCCAAAGGGAAGTACTACTGTTTGAACAACCCCACAATCACACATGCATACATGGACACCCACACAAACACACACACATGCACACACACACATCTTGCATGCATCAACCTTCCTCCAATTCACCAGAGTGACCCTACAGACAAACTAACCTCTCACCGAGACACACACACATACACATACAGGTGAGGTTGAACAATGATAGTACACACAGTCCTCCTATTACCCATCTGTCAACATGCATAACATATGGTACATAGCATGCAGTGCAGCTATAGTCAATCCATGCTAGCAGCAGTATACATGTGTGTGATGCATGTGCTGTGTTACTAGGTGATGTCCCTTCCCCTGGATACCACTGCACCCATGTACACAGTATTGCTGTGCACCTGTTCTGCACCCTGCCATGTACTGTGCACCACACCTCACAGGTGTACAACTCATTGCTAAATGTGTACTACTGTGTCAGTTATGTCAGCTTTAATGCTCACAGCCCCTATGATTTTCAGCAACACATACCTGGGATGATATGTGAACAGATGTCATTTGTGAATGCCTGATGTCTGGTTTACAGTTCTCAACATTAGCGGACCATGTATGACCAATCTAATGCTATTACACTAACAACCGTCAGAGCATGAGTGGCTATGGGGAGTGTACACACCCATATTGATATGACAAACCCTTCCTTGATCTGCCATGGGACCACATCACTGCATATATTAACAGTAAATGAGCCCGATATGTGACATATGTCCTGTACATTCACATGCAGTGTCTGCGGAATGCATTAGGTATGTGGATGCTGACCGTGATGCATACACTCCCTGTGTGCATATGTGTGCATACCTTATCATGACGGTTTGTTGCACCTATTCTTATGTGTACTACAACAGTCACTACTCTTGGCAGGTGTAGCCAGTGTATGTTCAGTCTGCCCTACACATGTCCCCCTAATCTGCATGATTGCAAGGTCTACTCATGTGCACATCCCTTGATGTTCACACACTGCCATCACTATTGCTGTGGGGGTAGGGTTACATCTGCCACAGTTACTAAACCTGACTGTGTGCAGATGCAGCCATTCTTAGCATCCTTAGGATCCTTGCTGCAGTGCACTGGTGTGTCCTGCTGAACCCCCCCACTTCAGCCTTTTTGCAGATGCTTGATAAGTAAGGCCTACACATGTGTGTCAATTTGCACTGTCCCATACACTGAACACCACATGTTACAGCTTAGTCCCAGCTGATAATGAGGACCACAGTAATATGTTATGTCATAGTGTAATTCTGCAACAGTTGCCATTGTACTTCTGGTATATACACTGGTGTTGCACTGTATACGGGTGATGTTTCAAACATGTCCCTACTGTAGGCCATGTCTCCCACCATTATGTTACTCCCTGTGGACACATTCTACAATGACAGGATGTGAGTTATCTTGCAGGTGTCTGACGAACCCTTCCAATACCACATTATGGTCACCACTGTGATGACGTACATTTAACAGCAACCATACGTGCACATGTACAGCATGCATTCTGGGTAGGTGTGTTAGATGTGTGCATGGAATATACCATATCCATTACACACCTGGTGTATTGGCAAGCATCAACATAAACCATACTCACCAGCTACAGGCTGCTGCCTTGGTAGTATACTGGAGGGACCTACATAAGAGAGTGAGAGATGCAAAGTTAGTGGCCAAACTTGTGGCATTGCTACAGGGTGGGTGCAGCATTACAATAGATCAACAGTACATATCCACAATACTACCATGTATGCACATCTGTTTATCACTACTATGCAGCAACAAACTATATCTATGACATGTCAGATATGCATGATCTACCTGTACACATGCAGAGGCATATGCAACAGTGGTCTACTGATGTACCATGTTGCCTTACTTGCATGCTCTTCAGCTGGTTTGTGGGTAGCACCCACTTCCACAATGGTGTCCGGAAGTTGTTGGCTATGCAGACGGGCAGGTGCCACAAGACTGGCTAGGAGCTCCTCAACACATGTCGGGGGGGGTTGGATGGCATGGCCTGCCCCCTGTTGCAAGGTGATCCCCCGGACTGCAGCAGCATGCCAACTGGCATTGCAAAGCAGGCCTGAACAATGATACTGGACCTGCTCATAACTGCGGTTGTGCAGTCCAACATCATTGACCCTGTGGACTAGGTTGTTCCAAAGGCGGTCCGCTCCTACTGCTCATGGGCGGCATGGCCAAATGAGACAAAGTAGTGCTGGATTAGGTGGTTTACCACAATGTCATTCTCAGAAGCTGAGTAAGGTGGGAGCCTTCCATGTGACATCTTGCCTGAAAGATATAAAGATGGAAACAGGTGTGAGCAAGTCATACAGCGAGGTTACTACAGTTCTTAATGCACATCACTGTCACTCCCCCACCATATCAGTGACAACAAACTGTACACACAACTCAATAGGTATGGCTACAGCTTACCTACCAGTGGGACAGATATTGTATTGTACCACACTTTCTGCAATGTGTTTGTAGCCATGTTTCCTGTGTGGTCACTATCATTACTGGCCTGTTACAGACTATTCACCTGCATGCCATTGTCAGGGCCACTATGGTTCCATATATGCCTGTGGTATGCTTGCTATGTGATTGCTGCATATCTAACATTCTGTGTTATTGGTTATATCTATACATCCTGTTGGACATGATCCAGGATTGTGTATACTATTACTACCCACATATGTTCTATAACAGTGACACAATAGCATGTTTATGGAATATTGACCAACAGAACCACCTCTCCAAATCATCTGTCCATGTTATTAGACCACATCACATGTGGGACCCACCCTGGGGCCTCGTCATGTACTGGTCCAGCAATACTTTCAGGTGGAACCAACTCAGGGACAGTTGCCCCCCCAGGGGCATACACAGATATGATCTTGTCCCCCGAGGTCACGTCCAGGGTCTATTCCATAGCGGGCTCCACAGACACATGTGGGATGTGCTTCATCACCTTGAGGCACCCAGTACACATTCACAGGGTCCACATACTCCTCCTGCTCAGCTTCCAGGCCAGGCACCTTCAGGACGTGGACTGCTGTTGTGAGATGCAGTGGGTGGGTGGCTTGTTCCCATTGTGTCCATATTGAGGCCCATGGGACTTCCGCATCACATACCACACACACCATCCAGGGTGTTTACCTACCACATGTGTTATATACAACCTTTGTAGGCTGTCCTCTATATCTACCAACCCTGACCACCTCCACAACTATACCTGCCATGCTTCCCCAGATTCCCATTCCATACTTCACAGACAAGGGCAATGTGGTCCCAACAAGGGGTTCACATGTAACATACCCATCCATGTTGCACACAATGACAGCTGTAGATATCTGTGTGTATTGCTATGTGTGCTGTTCCCTCGCACATAGCATGCAGCACTGTAGTGGTAATATAGGGGACATGTATTTACATGCATATATGTGTATGTGTGTGTTTGTATATATGTAGACATGTGCATATAGGTATATATCTATATATGTGTAGCTATATATGATGTTGTATATATGTGTTTATATGTATGTCTACACATGGGTATTTGTATATTTGTGGACATACATGTAAAAAAAAAAAAAATATATATATATATATATATATATATATATATATATATATATATATATATATATGGATGTACTTCATTTGCCCTAACTTCCATTTGACTGACACCCATTTGACTGACCCCATTTGACTGAAATTTCATTTGACTGACACTTCATTTGACTGACAAGTATTATTGGCAGTCTCCAGAGCACTGTAAGGCAAGTAAATGGAATATGTCCCCTTCCCCACTGTAGTGCAACCCTGGAGTTAGAATATATAGTTAGGGGGGTGTGGGGGGGGTGAAGCCCCACCCACTTAATTTCATATTATATAGTGTGGTTTTGCTTTAATATTGCTTAGTAAAACAAAAGTAAGTGGGGGGTTCACCCCACACACCCCATTGTGGGGGGGGGTGCCTTTCCATTAAAGTCATTGCATGACGTCGATCCCAGTCTGGTTATTTTACAAGTTTATGTTCGTTTGTATCAGCTGCATTTATGAGATGTATTCCTGCCTGTTGGTTTTAAATAGGGCCAATTTCCTTCACTTTGCCGTGATTGGATGGTTTTGAAAAGGATGAGCTATGGGCAAACCTGCTTACCTAAGTTTGGCATTGTTTAAAGGGGTATACCAATGGGCACCTTGAGTTAGCATTACACATTTCTTACACCTACTAAGCTGGCCTGTGCAATGCTTAGCATTGCTTAATATTTACTTTGCATTATATTTGCTTTTTGGCACTGATTTAATATTCATTACATGTTATATATATGTCTGGTATCCATGATTCATGTGTACGTACTCTCTACGGGGTTCTTGTGTTTATTAGGGGACTTCAACACTTTATTACAATTACACCTCACATCTGGGCTTACTGCAGTACTCCAGTTCACATATTTATGTTATGCAGTAGATTATAGAATATAAGACTGTATATAGATTCCTTTCACATGTTTGGTTTGATTTTTACTATAGTAAGGATTTGTTTGGTGATACCTGAATTTTATGTACTGCTGTGATGGCTTAGTGTTTAACTACTGTGACTATATAGTGTACAGGGTCTTGGGTTCAAGCACTGCAAAGGCTGTTTATTTTGCTTCTGGCCAGAACACTGACTGTTGCATACAGAGTGATTAAGGCACTTTTAAGTACTTGTAAGCAGGTTTGCGTGAAGGTAAGCATTGCTAACCGCCGGTTGCATATGCCTGCAGAGAGTTAGCTTCAATATTGCTTAACCTGTGTGCGCATTGCTTACCCCTGTGCAAACAGGCTTAAACCTGCTTACTAATGCTTATATGTGCTTGCTCCCACTTACTACTGCTTAATTATACTTACACTTGCTTACTCCCGCTTACCACTGCACTAATTTAGACAGTAATGCCTAATGGTTCTTGGGAAGATGGGGGATTTGGAAGCTGTACGAAGTTATCATTCATTACACATTTTACCTTACATTTGTATCTCTGATTCCTGTGTACATATACTGCATGGGGCACATGTGATTATCTGTGGCATTGCAACATTATGACAGTGACACCTCACATCTGCATTTAATGCAGTACTCCAGTTCACAAATATATGTTATTTCGTAGGTTATGCAACTAAAAATATTGGTCATAAAGTGATTTGACATGGAAAATGGAACATGCTGCAGTGGGACTTGAACCGGGAATGACTGCTCGTAAGGCAAATGTTCTGCCCACTACACTATTGCTGTACTGTTTCATTTGCATATATCTTGCTTTTTATCCTCTTGTGCCATTTAAGCTGCATTAACCGTAGCTAAGCGATGGGCAAACCCATGTACCTACGATTAAATTTCATCTGTTTCATAAAAAAGAAATCTTTCTATTTGTGGTTTTAACTATTGCTCTTGTACACATGGGGAGATGTTGCTGGGGGTATGCATACACCTATGAGCAATCTCACTCATTCTTTTTGGACTTGTCTGCTATTCTTCATTGCAGGGGCATCTATATTCTGAGAGCTCTGCTCTCAGACATGCCCCCTGCACTCTTACACGCTCCATGTAAGATTACGAGCTCAGGCAGTGCTCCTTCATTAATATGCAAGGTGTGCTGCTGTCATGCTCCTAAACAGCCACTTACATGCAGGACTAAGCTAGTCTTGCATGGAAGGATAGTAAATCTGGGGGATAATAATTGTTGGCTTTAGACAACATGATGCCTTCCTCCTGCAAAGGGGTATGCAAGATATGGGCTGTAGGCTCATAATATGGCAACAAATTGCTGCTGATGTCAGTGCTGTGGAGGCCACTGCAGAACCTATGAACAGGTGCACCTCAGGGCCACTGATATAATCACCACTGCAAGAAGAACAACAGCTGCAGTAGGCCATAACCTTTTAGTTACAGGTGAAAACCCTGCTAGGGAACTACCACTGACCCTCCATGAGCAGTTCTTAGCCCACTTAAGGACTACACAAAGCCCAAAGGAAATTAAAGTCCACCATGTGCTGGATGTGGGAACTTGCATGTCAAACATAGCAACCACATTCCAACAGGAGATTCCAGGTAGGCCTTATTTGAACTGTTGAATATTGTTGTATATTTAGTGAATTTAAATTAATAAGTTAATTCTGTGTCACATGTATTTATTCGGTTGGGCTGATTGAAGATTGCTACTGTTGTAAGTTTAGCTTGGAGTTGTCAGCCATGTTAAATGCTTGTTTACTGCAACTGTAAAGGGGAAAATGTATTACCCCTGATGTTACAGCTGATTGTGATATTGTTGCCCTTACCGCTTGCTTAACTTCTTTCAGGAATATAGGGCCTCCAGGAAAGCTTGCTTTCTGCAATTGGTAAGCCAGATACTTTGATGTCAGTACTGTTGATCAAGTTAAACAAATATTGCAGTGCGTGAGTTTGATGTCAGGCATGCTGTGTGTATTGCTGGACTGTTTGTAATACTGGCAACACTGTTATTGTTAACTTTGTTATCCTATTCCTATATTGCACTATAGTAGTGCCGGCATTAATGTATTCCTGTGTTTCTTCTTTGTATCTCAGGAGATTCTCACAGTGGAACTGTGGGCCCTGTGCCTCCTGATGCCAGTGTAGTAGCAGAATCTGATGATAATGGTCAAACTGAGGCACAGTAAGGGGGGGTGGAGAGGTTGAATCTGACACAGAGGTTGACATACAGCCTCTCACTGCATTCACATTAAACACTGCCAATATGCCTTTGCCTACCCAGACCACTGAGCCCACAGATCATGGACAGTTGGAGGGCACAGATATTGATCAGGGAAGTGTGGCTACTGCAGCTTCAGTGCATGTTGAATCTGGCTGTAGCAAAATTATGGCTGAGGGGTCACACAGGAGGATTTATAGGGGTACTTTGAGGGGGCCTGCTGTCCCTCCTCCATCTGTTGCCTCTTCCAGTACCACTCAGCAGATGTTTAGGGCCATCATGGAGGTAAAAGCATGTTCCCATAGTTGCTCCAGACAAATGCTCAGGATTGTGAATGTGGCACAATATGGCATGCATAACTGCCTCCACCGTGTTGCTGATTCACTGGATCAGATGAATGACATGTTGGAATTAGGGGTGTCTGTGATGGAACAAGTGGTGTCTTTCATGAAACAAGCAGAGCCTGTAATGGAATGTCTGCTGGGAGGGGAACAGCATCCTCGTGGGTGGAGGTCAGCCACATCATCTGCTGTCAGCCAATGTGGCCATGCCTAGCCTACTCATGCTCTCATAGTGGCAGTACTTCCACTGTTCCATTAGTAAGTGTGCTGTTTACATCCAGACATGGATGGCCATGCAGTCATGGTTGTGGGCATCTCCATGAAGGGAACTAATCCAGCAGACATCTGTCACATTCAGGTAGCAGCACTGCATCTGACCATGGGTGTGCCAGTGCAACTCCTGTCAGAGCCAGTTTTCATGATCAGAGACAACAAGAGAAACTGCCACCTCTACCAAGCATGGCTCGCATCTGTCAAACACAACAAGATATAGAGCTAGCACTCAGCTTTGCTGTGTTCATGCACACACTCACACAACAATTTCACCTGAAGGACCCTTACAGACACCCACAACAGTTCATAGGTTCATAGGTTGGTACTAGGCTATTGGCCCTAGGGACTATACAAGCCTAGCCATAACAATTCCCTGGCTATTTCTTCCCACACTATTTACTCCCCTGGACCCCTGTCTAGCAGGGTGATTGACATGATCCCTGGGGTAAATTTCCTTTCTCCCATCCAGTCATCAAGGTTCCTTTTGAAGAGGGCCAAAGAGGTGCTCTGCTTGACATGTATGGGCAGTCTATTCCAGAGTATCGGGAGTCTCTGGGTCAGGAAACTATCCCTCCAGCATGTTCTGTTTATGTGTGATGACAAGGTTTTGATCCCTGGAGTGTGTGGCTTTGAGGAATTAGGATTTCTTTAAGTGTAGCATGTCCACCAGCTCTGGGTTTGACATGGCCTTGTATGTTAAGCAGAGATCACCTCGGGTACAGTTATTCATTCTCTGTATCTGTCCATTTGTTGTTTTGTCCAAATGCCTGCTATCTTACTGACATGCACTCACAACCTTTTATGTTAGCCTAGGCTTCCTTCCCCCCACACAACACCCTGTGCAAGTGATGATAAATGTGCCATATCCCTGTGTTCTACCTTCCTGATTCAGGGATACAAAATCTGTGTCTGATGCTCAGGAAGCATGACTAACTTAGTGCTTACTCTATCTGCATTTGTATTGGAGAACTGTTTACTGTGACTGTGAATTATATTGGCCTTGGAAATCTAGAGAGTTCAGAGCATCCAAATATTACAACTTTATAGTGAATGCTGTTGGATGTGTTTTGAATTCAGAAACCATGATGTGTATCATCCCTTTGTAACTTCTTTCTGTAATGACCACCACACAGCACCCTGTTCAAGTGATGATAACTGTGCCATATCCCTATTTTCTCTTTTTTGGATTCAGGGAGACAAAAGCTTGGTGTCTGATGCTCAGGCTGCATAGCTAACTTACTGTTTAGAGTTTCTTAATTTGTGGTGTTTAACTGGTCATTATACCTTTACTTTATATTGGCCTTGGAAAGTTCAACAGTTGATAGCTTCAATGTGTCAGAACTTTATCTGTTCTGAGGGTTGCGAAGTAAGAAACTGCAATGTGAATAATTACTTTATAACAAATCTCTTGCAGGATTTTTCAGTCCAAATGTATGGGGCACATCACAGGTCACACCATGATATTCAGAGCTTATGATTGTATGACAGCATGGCATTTGCTTTTCCCTTTGTTTAGCTTTCTTTATTTAAATATTTTCGGCCACTATTTGTGCGATGCACCACATAGTGCAAACACTGGAAGTGGAGAACCTGGACCAAAAAACAGTAAAATAGGGGATGTCATGTAACTTGTCTGTTGGCAGTTTATTGTTGCTATGTTGACTGGCCTTCACTTTTGCCTGAAACACATACGCAAAGACCTGTACGTCTAACAAACCTGAAATTACATTGCTAGCCAATGTTGCTCATCATTGCACCCTCCTAAGCACAGTGTGTGAGTAATGATAAGCATCGCACAACATTTTTAAAGACTGTGCACACATCCAGTAAGCATGCAATAACTGGAATTGGGGGCAAAACATCTGGATACAAAATGTAATTGGTGGGAAAACATTTTACATTGGGCTTGATCTCTGGTAGGCATGGCTGGTGTTTGTGCTTAGGGAGCATGCTTTTGAGCTCAGAGGTGGGGTGTGCAGGATTCCAAAGTGTTTGCTGGACTCTTAGTTAATCATCATGGACCCCAATTAGGGCAGATGGGCTATTCAGGCTCAGTAACAAATCTGAAGCATGGGGATAGTGTTGCCAGGGCTGTGACCAGTGCTATAGGTATCCCCTACACTGGTGATCAGTGTTGACACCATTACGATGACATCTGGAGGAGGAAGAGGGATACCCATAGCCATTGGGGAATTTAGGAATGGGGGCACCCCACAGTTGTGTAAGTATCAATTACAGTGACCACTTGTAAGAGTTAAAAGCTGAATATAATCAAGACTGGTATTAATAACAGTATTCTGTTCTGTTTTTATCACAACTGCCATGGACAGAGCTTTGAATTTGAGGACTCATGACATGAGATTGGCAAGGATGAGAGAAGCATGTGGTATATATGCATCTGAACAGTACTGTTATTGTAGCATTAAACGTTAAAGAAAACTTTTTTGGCATTTAATACAGTTGTAACAAATTGAGCATGTATCTCTCAACTGCAAAAGGAAAATATGCATGCATTAGTCTTTATGCCAAAACAACAGTACCGTATCCGAGAATAGCCAGAGGTTGTGGGTTCAAAAAACACACTTCCAAACTATGCAATACTGTTAAAATTTCATTAGTATTGCAATGTAACTTCAGACCTCTATGCCAATGATACAAATGGCCTGCTGTAAACTGTGATCAGTATAATGTGGACACACATATGTGCAATATATGCTTACAGGGATTGCTTGCTGCAGTCTGTAGTTTAGTGTGCAACTGTTATGAGCTGGGTGGTCTTAAAAGTAGAAAAGGTATTTTTTAGGAGTTGGGAGTCTTAAAAGTAAAGTTAAAAGAATAGAGTCCAATAATTGTATCAATGCATTGTATGTTACATATGGAGTTACTAATGTTATCCCTTTTTTCTCTCCCCAACCCTTATCTTCACTTTTTTTAATTTTCTTTCCCCACAGCACAGTGGGGTAAGCCTGTCTCACAGGATCCTCCTGTCCCCACTCCACCAGCTACAGCAACACCACCCCAGTACATCTGGGATGCAAACTGGCAGCACCCCCTCTGCTGCCCCTGCACTACCTGGACCATCAGATAGTTCTGTCCCACAGGATATGCCAGTGGTTCCCTCCAAGAGCAGTGGCAGAGGTGGTGATTTTATCACCCATGATGAACTGCCAGGGTTGGTGCGTTGGATTGCAAGCCACAGTGTTGGTGCACACCTACACAGGATGGAGCACCTGGCACGCAAAAAGCATGTTTTGTGGGTGTAGTTTTTGTTTTAATTTTTTTGACAGACTGAATTGTTGTTTATATGGGTTTGACCATATGGGTTTCGACAATCTGTCCATTCAATTATTTGAAATAGCTTTATTTACTTCTGTGCAAGTCAAAAATTCTCCCTCCAAGGATAAAAACAACAGCTCTCTGGGTCCTGTTAATCTCCCAGGCTGCTGTTTTTGTCAGCACGGTACACTGTTTGGTAATCTAACTACTAAGTCTATTCAATCTCAGAGTGTCCATTGGTTTCATACCAGAGGTATGGAAGACTGCTATAGTCATCCCAATGCACAAGAGGGGACACTGGGAAACTATAGACCTATAAGCCTCACCAGCCTTACCAGTAAGACAATCTGACTCAGTCATTGTCCATGCTGGTGTGAATGACCTGAGACGTACCTCCCTGGACTACATGAAAAGAGACATAGAGGAGCTCTCTGAGCATGTAGCCCAGGCCGGTATGACCCTGACCTTGAGTAGCATCTTACCCTCACCAAGAATGATGTCACAATATGAAGATAAGATGATCAATTTCAACAATTGGCTTAAGTACTGGTGTCATTCAAAGGGGATCCAATGCCTGTCAGCCTGGGATGACATGCTCGACAAGCCACGATGCTTCGCTAGGGACGGCTTGCACCTGTCACCCCTGGGCTTTCGGATATTGGCAAAGGCTATTGCCACCCCTATAGTGCCTTTTTTAGGCAAGGCTCAAAAGACAAACCCACCTCCATAGGTATCACAAGGGATAAGAAGCTAAGAGTAATGCTACTCAACGCCAGAAGTCGAAACCTCAAGATGCATCCCTCGAAACTCTCCTTAGCGTGGAGAACATCGATATCTGTGCAGTAACAGAAACCTGGTTCAAGGCTACCGAGAGCACCCCAGCACTACCAGATTATACCTCATGCCATGCTTTTTGGCCCCAAAACTTGGACCGAACCACAAAAGGAGGGGGAGTATCAATATTTGTCAAAGATACCCACACCTCCAGGTTGGTGGCACAGCACGAAGCATCAGAGACTATCCATGTGCAACTAACAGTGGGTAAAACTGCTGTCCAGTTTATAGCCTGCTACAGACCACCCTCCCAAACCCAGGAACCCCACACGGCCTTCCTGAGAACACTAGAAAATATGAAGGTCTCTCCAAACACCATTATACTGGGCGACTTCAACTACCCAAACATAGACTGGGAGCATTACTCTAGCTCCAACACCCTAGCCCAAAGGTTCCTAGAATTTATAAACTCAAATGCTATGGAACAACTTGTTACCACTCCCACAAGAGGGGAAAACATACTGGACCTGATCATCACCAACATGGGGGCTCTATGCTCCAGACCAGAAGTGTATCCCTCACTGGTAAGATCAGACCATAAACTAATCTCACTGGATATTCACATCCTGACCCCACCCCCTGCCCAAAAAACCAAAGTGAAAAACTTCTCTAAAGCAAATTTCACACTCCTCAAAACCGAGGTGGAATCCTTCAAAGCCCCCGGGCCTGTAGAAAATACGGCCCGGACCGCAGAATCCTTTATAAACGCATTCTATGAACACCTTCAGGAATGCATGGATCATGCAATCCCAAATAAAACCAAGACCCAATCCTCCAAAGGCAGGCGTCCTGTCTGGTGGAACCCAGTCATAAACAAACTATACAATAGAAGGAGGACGCTACTACATGATAGAGCAAAATCCCAAAAAGGGAAGGCATCTCTGATCAGTATTAGCAAAAAACTACGGGCACTCATAAAATCGTCTAAGGCCAGCTTCGAGAGAAAAATTGCACAGGACACTAAGGATAATCACAAGGCTTTCTTTAGTTATGTTAGGAACCTGGGTGGGAATTCCCAGATATGCTCAGAATTAGTCCAAAATGACAAAAAATACACCGAACCCACAGACATTGCCAACATCCTAGCTGACAGGTTCAGTGCAAACTTCTCCCCCACCTCCCCACCAAAAGGGCAAATATCTATCCCAGCAGAGTGCTGCCCCCCTGAAATCTCAGATGCTCAGGTAAGAGCCACCCTCTCCAAAGCAAAAAACACAGCATCAATGGGACCAGACGGTGTCCCGGGCTGTGTCCTACATGAACTCCAAGAAGAGCTAAACCCAAACATAAAACTACTGTTCAATCTCAGCCTTACTACAGGATATGTACCCAAAGAGTGGCATACAGCAACAGTGGTCCCTCTCCACAAAGGTGGTGCCTCAATGGATCCTGGAAACTATTGCCCCATAAGCCTGACTAGCTTGGTCTGCAAAGCTATGGAAAGGATCATCATGGACCTCATAAATGAAGATATTGGGGACCTACAGACACTGGATCCTACCCAGTTTGGCTTTGTTAAGGGCAGATCCTGCCTCTTAAACCTGGTTGATTTCTTTGAAACAGTCACCAAGGCCATTGACGAGGGGAAGGTGGTCCACACAGCCTACCTGGACCTCGCAAAACCCTTCAATACAATACCCCACTCGGGCATTATAGATAAGCTCACCAGCTTAAATATAAACCCCTATGTCACTAGATGGGTTGCAAACTGGCTCAAGGACAGAACCCACATGGTTAGAATTGCTGGCGCCATGTCAGACTTCAAACCAGTTACAAGTGGCATCCCACAAGGCTCAGTCCTGGGACCTCTCTTGTTCGGTATATATTTCTCGGAGGTACAGGCCAACACGGAAAGACTGTGGCTGACCAAGTTCACAGATGACTGCAAACTAGGCATCATAATCAACTTTCCAGCCAACACAAGCATCCTACAAAGCATCCTACAAAAGGGCCTCATAGAAACAGACAACTGGTGCCAGAGCCATGGCCTCAAGCTAAATGCCAAAAAGTGTATACTCATCCCCTTTGCAAAAACAAAGTGCCCACAAATTACAACATAGGTGGTAATCCATTAAGTACAGAAGAAGTAATTAGGGACCTGGGGACCCAAGTTGATAGCAATCTCTCATTTGAAAACCACGTGGCTAAAGTGGTTAGAAAAACATTTCATATAGCCCACCTAATCATGAAGGGATTCACATCTAGATCAGGGGAGGTCATCGTGCCTCTTTACTCATCCCTCATCAGGCCCATAATTGAGTACAATGCCCCTTTTGGGATGTACCTTACCAGACACCTGCAGCAACTGGAAAGACCTCAAAAGTACCTCACCAAGAGGATCAAAGGGCTCAAACAGATGCCATATGCTGCCCGGTTAAAGAAACTCTAGCTCTACTCAGTGGCATACCGCCTGCTCAGAGGCGATCTGTGCCTGACATATAAAGCCATGTCCAACCCGGAATTAATGGACATGCTGCACCTCAGAAAATCCAAATCCCATCAAGTGCAGCTCGATAGACTTGAACCTCAGCACTGAAATAAATAGGACATGCTGGAGGGACAGATTCATAACCCAGAGGCTCCCTTCACTCTGGAATAAAATCCCAGTCCCGGTTAGGCAGAGTCCTTCATTGACTCTCTTTAAGAGGAATCTTGATGAGTGGATGGAAGATCGTAGGTTTACTCCAGGTATCACTTCTGTGTCACTGTTAGACAGAGGCACAGTATACTAACCTCTAAAAAGGGCATAGCTAAATTCATTTTAAATGGGTGGCTAAAGCCAAACACACTCTGCCTAGGCTTATAAATGCCCTAGGGCAGATAGCCTAGTATGAACCTCTGAACCTATGAACAATGTAACACATCATTGTGAGTCTTATCAGCATATGCATAGGTGTTCTACAAGCCCTGGACACAAGCCAGTTTTGGTTTCTTAAAGGCATATCCTGCCTATTGATCCAGATGGACTTCTTTGAACAAGTTGCTGATGCATTCTACAGAAGCATATTGGTTCACTCTGCCTATATAGACCTGGCCAGGGTCTTTTATACCGTCAGACATTCTGGTATTTTTGGTTCGCTAATCAAACTAAATGGATAGCCCTATGTCACCCACTGATTAACAAACTGTCTAACTGACATAACTCAATCTATTAGTATTAAAGACATGATTTCAACAAAAAAGAGTTTTACCAGCAGTGCCCCCCAGTGATTAGTCCTAGGATAGCTTCTCTTTGGTATTTGCTTCTCTGATGTCAAGGCTAACATCAAAGGCCTGTGGCTGACCCACATTTGTCAATGACTGTAAACTAAGAGCTGTTATGAACTCCCAATCTGTCTTCCAGATTCTTCAGGCGGGACTAACACCAACAAGTAGCACCTAGACTCTCTCTTTAAATTAAATATCATGAAATGCAGCAGTGTCCCTTGGCAAAATAAGGAGGTGATGGATTTATCATATAAGTGACACCCCTGGGACAAATATCCCTGTGTATAGGGTCCTGGTTACTTTCTTTGGCAACAAATTGTCTATTGATTACTGTGGGGGTTAAGGTATTACACAATGAAACAACAAGCTTGCCTGGGTATTTCTTAGAGGTTTTACTGATTGGTTTGTCTGTGTGACCCTTTTTATTTTATGGCTGGATATCTTTGGGGTATTTTGAATGCACCTTAATGTTTATAGACATCAGGCTTAGTTTCCAAAGGATAGTCAAACAATTAAATTATACTGAACTAAAAAGGAAAGAAAAGGGTTAAAATGGGGGGAGTGTGGAGCAGCAACTGGTGAAAGTTTTGTGGCTGAGAACTTTTCCATGTCTGAAAATAACATAAATAAATTACAATTTGGAGATACTTAATACCTAATTTTATTCACTAATAGCCAAAAAAAAAAAAAAAGATTTGTAGCTTCATGTTCTTCAAAAGCTATAATTTTACTGTCAAAATTTCAACTGCTTGGTTAAGGGAGAATATTCTTCAATGTGTGCTACTCAAAAATGGTAATCGGGATTACTCTGTTAAAAAAGACATCCATCCACTACTATTTAGTATGCTGGATGCATTACTTAAAATGGACAAGCTGATTACCAAAATAGAAAATTACAAAAAAAGAGTCCAGAATGAAGATGGAACATTTAGAAATTCTTATGAAACAACAAAGTGCAAAAATCAGCAGTATGAAGAAGCTTTAAATGATCATGAAGGCAAAATAGCTGAAGGTGAGTCATAGACTAAATTCCTTTTAAAGCAAAATAGCTAGCTCATAGATAAAGTTGATGATTTAAAAATAGATTAAAATGAAATAACATCAGAATATATGGTATACCTAAAACGTATGAGGGAGACAGTATAATATACTTCTTAACAACCTAGCTAAATAAAACATTAAATCTACCAGAAACTTTATCTTTTGTTAATGAAACAGCATATAGATTCCCGACAGTACCTTTAAAGAAGGAAACTCACCACCACATTCAATTATAGTTATGCTTATGTCCAGCTTAGAAAAAGATCAAATATTAAAAACAACATGGTCCAGTGCTCTTATTACAATAGGTGAACATATAGTCATATTTGACAATGATTATTCCAGTAAAGTAATGAGTAGAAGAAAATCTTGTTTGCCAGAATTAAAGTACTTAAAATGGCAATATTAAATTCAATTTGGTATTTACTGCAAATATCAAATTACTTCTTTCTGAAGGAACTAAAATATTTGACACACTGGATGAAGCATATACTTTTGTTAACAAAAATAAAATCATTAATAATACTGAAGAAAACGATTGGAACATTGTATCCTCTTAAGTGGCAGAGTGAGCTGAATTTATGGATAATTGCTTCTAAAATTAAAACACTTAAAAACAAGTGACTTTTATTTTATGATTGCAGGACTTTTCTTTTCTGAAACAATAGATTTACCCTTTAAGTAAAATGTTTGTATTGTACTGTAAGCTTCAAAACACATGTAAGTATGTATTTATATTTTAAACTAAAATATTTCACATTATAAGGAATATAAATAGTTTGTTGTACTATATTTGCAAGGAGAAATTTAACATATTTCATTTAAACTAACTGTACGATTGTATTTATAAATGCTAAACAGACTTCTTGTAAGAGAATGTCATTAAATTATAACCAAGAGAACTGGTAACTTTAAGACTATATGAGAGAAGACTAAGAATCCAGAAACAACCTGCCAAAAGGAGTAGTCCCCACAATACGTCTCCAAAAATGAAGAGCAATAAGAAATAAACACAAAGGAGACGCAGACAGCTGTAAAATCCAGTTCAGGCCTTTACTCAGTGCAAAACACAAGCGCTTTCACATTTAAGCTTCATCAGGTGTACTGAAGCACTATTAGAACACACCTTTATACATCAAAAACATCACATGATACACTGTCACATGACCATAAATATAAATTTTTTTTATAAAATATATCTAAAACCATATATAAAAACTTTCTCAAAAGCATTTATTCAAAATGTACACATATAACATACATCATCTACGTAAAGGTCTCATTTTAAGTCTGGGCCTCAAAGGAATACACTCATTCAAACCATGTCCCTCAGTGCTCCTCAGTCTAGTAATCCAAATTGCCTCCAAATTCTCTGTCTTATTACATATATCACCAGATCTCATACTCTCATGTATCAGTGCAATCACCCTAAATTTAAAAACATGAGAAACATCTGTATTGAGGACATGCTTGGCTAATGCATTAGTCTTATTGCCCTTTCTAATATTGTATGCATGTTCCCTGATACGGTCCTTAAGATATCTGTCTGTCTTGCCAACATAAAATTTCATACAGACATAACAGCAGGCAAGATAGACCACATGTTGACTTTCACAGGTGGCGGGAACCTTAAAATAAAAGTCTCTGCCTTGGTCAGGGTGATGAAATACATAGCTACTATCCATATACTCACACCAATTTTACAATGTCCACAGGGTCTAGTGCCTGCTTGGCCAGTACCTATCCTATCCTCTTTAGGGTAACATAGTCTCCTCTTAAGTGATTTATCATTTCTAAAACTAAACCTAGGAACAGGATCAACGAATCTCGCTATATCATGATCAGTCATCAAGACCTGCCAATGCTTTTTAACAATATCAATATATTTACTAACATCTGTAGTATACTTCAGAGAAATCTTCAAATTAGTGTGAGTGGATCTCGTCATAACATCACCTGGAGGATTAATCTTTTTAGAGAAGAAAGGTTTGGCTTGGTTCCCTCTCCTCTCTACCACATTTGGTACATGCTCTATGAGGCTTCTGTCATTGTATCCTCTGTCTTTTAAAAACATCACAACCCTGTTTAATTCATGGTTAAAATCTTCATCCCTAACATTTAATCTAGAAGCTCTCATCACCTGATTCGTAACAACATTTTTGAATACATGTGGTGGATGTGCACTACTGCAGTGTAAGAGGTGGTTAACATGACAATCTTTTCTATATTGCTTTGTGTACATCTTTCCTTCAAGATCCCTAAGAACCACTACTTCCAAAAAATCCATACTCTCACATGACATCCTATATGTGAAGTGTAAAAAAGAAGTGGTATTATTTATATAACTCATAAAATCAATCAACTGTTCACCATTCCCTTCCCACAAAATAAAAACATCATCTACAAATCTCCGATAGAATGAGATGAAATGACTGAAAGGACCTTCAAAAATGTATTTCTCCTCCCAGCTGGCCATAACAGCATTGGCGTAGCTATTGGCACAAGAAGTGCCTATAGCCATGCCATTGCATTGTCTATACACATGACCACTAAACAAGAACAAATTATGTTCTAAAACCAATTCTAAAAGTCAAAGTAGCAAAATAACAGTATCAGTGGTATACTGAGTAGAATTCCTCAAAAACTCTTGTGTAGCCACCAGCCCCTCTATATTCAGAATTACTGTGAATAGAGAGACCACATCTAAGGTGACAAAAGACGCTGTGGAATTACTATGTGTAGAAAAATAGCTATATAAATCCTTCAAAAAATGTTCAGTGTCTCTAAGAAAATGCTCTCTTTTATTCAAGGCTGGTCTCAAATGCTTCTCTATAAAAATGGAAATGGATTCCGTACACCAACCTCTACTGGAGACAATTGGTCTCATAGGTGGATTTCTAATAGACTTGTGGACCTTAGGTAGGCCTTGTAATATAGGTATTGTCGGCTTGTCTACTAAGAAGTAATCCAATAGCTTCTCATCTATTATCTGCTCTTCAAATAAACCTTTCAGAACAACATGTACATCTGCTATATGAGTGGAAATCTGTCATACATCTAATTCCTCATAGAAGGAACTGTCAGTCAAGCTAGCAAACATCTGAGATTCATACCAGTTCCTATCTAAGAACACTATCAGGCCTCCTTTATCCACTGGTCTGATAGTGAGTCGAGTATCATGCTCAAGCTCCATCAGAGCGCATTTTTCATGTCGCGACATGTTGGAATATCTGTCATTCAAAGTATCAAAACCATGACCAATGCATGTATCATAGATATCACGTATACATAACTTTTCAAATGCGCTGACTAGCATATGATTATTAGGAATAAAAGAACTAGGTTTGGAAAAAACATTCTGAACTTTTTGAGTATTGTTATTATCTTTGTATAGCAACTTTAAAGTCAAATTCCTAGTGAATGTTTTAATATCTAAGATAACATCTGCATAACATGAACAGCTGGTGGGAATAAAAGAAAGACCTTTTCCCAAAACAGCCAGCTGATGTTCATTCAATTCAACACTAGATAAGTTCAAAACTAGTCCCTCTTGCTGTTGGAAAACGCTTTCTTTATACTTATCTGGTTCCCTGGTGTTTGATCCCATTTCCTTTTCCCTCGCGTTAAGCTTCTCCCTCTCGAGTGTTCTCGATTCATCTTGAATGTATTCACCTTCATGGGTAAAGGGAACTCAATGTTGTGATGTCGTAAAAAATCACCAGAATTGATATCTTCTCTTGCATCAGATTTATCACGATGCACTTGCGCAGTTGTAACTATCACTTTCCTCTTAGCCCCCAAGTCAATAGGACGTATTCCAGAGTTTATGACACCAGCTTGTGAGTTCTCATCAACAATCTCTTCTGTGTCTGTGCCTCTCGATGTATCCACATTCCGAACCACACTCGTTATCACTTCCGTCGTCGTCGCGGTGCTCACTGTATCAGTGTCCCCATGCATGTGCTCCTCTCTCGGCCATGTGAAGATATGTCCGGTTTGAAAATCGGACCTGTCTCTTATAATCTTCCCTACTTTCCCCTTCTGCAATTTATTCTCATATAAAGTAAGGGAATTAAGAATGTCTTCAATATGAAAGTCAACAACATCCATGGAATAACTCTTGCACAACCCTGTATACATGGTGTTAATCAGCTCAATAGAAGCAGTCATTTCTCTTTCTGCTGCCGAAATCAGTAAACGCAAGTAGCCAAAACTTGCTTGCAGATTAATCTTCTGCCATTCTTTCAGCAAGATATTATCTCCGTTATGAAACAAAGGCATCTTAAGAACACGTAAACCTTGGGGTTATGATTTGTTCAGTCAAACATACCTCGAGGTGATATTTTTGAAATTGACTTCTTTTTAACCTATAGAGTTCCTTTTCAAGTACAAAAAGTTCAGTTTTTAAGGCTATAACATCATAGGCATCATTGTTAGTATTATCCACTCCAACAGCTGTACAGTTCACTAACGGATTGTGGATTTCATTGATGCCTGTAAGATAATGTTGCAGCTTCTTGCTACATGAATCTGACTTACGAGTAGAAAAAGAAGTATCCAGTTGAATAATCTCCTCAGCCATCTTAGTGGGCTCTCCGGCAGTAAAAAATAAAACACTAACAATCCAGAAACAACCTGCCAAAAGGAGTAGTCCCCACAATACGTCTCCAAAAAATGAAGAGCAATAAGAAATAAACACAAAGGAGACGCAGACAGCTGTAAAATCCAGTTCAAGCCTTTACTCAGGAGGAGCACTGCGGGACATGGTTTGAATGAGTGTATTCCTTTGAGGCCCAGACTTAAAATGAGAACTTTACGTAGGTGATGTATGTTATATGTGTACATTTTGAATAAATGCTTTTGAGAAAGTTTTTATATATGGTTTTAGATATATTTTATAAACATTTTTTATATTTATGGTCATGTGACAGTGTATCATGTGATGTTTTTGATGTATAAAGGTGTGTTCTAATAGTGCTTCAGTACACCTGATGAAGCTTAAATGTGAAAGTGCTTGTGTTTTGCACTGAGTAAAGGCCTGAACTGGATTTTACAGCTGTCTGCATCTCCTTTGTGTTTATTTCTTATTGCTCTTCATTTTTTGGAGACGTATTGTGGGGACTACTCCTTTTGGCAGGTTGTTTCTGGATTGTTAGTGTTTTAGCCCACTAAGATGGCTGAGGAGATTATTCAACTGGATACTTTTTTTTCTACTAAGTCAGATTTATGTAGCAAGAAGCTACAACATTATCTTACAGGCATCAATGAAATCCATAACCCGTTAGTGAACTGTACAGCTGTTGGAGTGGATAATACTAATAATGATGCCTATGATGTTATAGCCTTAAAGACTGAACTTTTTGTACTTGAAAAGGAACTTTACAGATTAAAAAGAAGTCAATTTCAAAAATATCACCTCGAGGTATGTTTGACTGAACAAATTATTACGTGTTCTTAAGATGCCGGATAATATCTTGCTGAAAGAATGGCAGAAGATTAATCTGCAAGTAAGTTTTGGCTACTTGCACTTATCTATTTCGGCAGCAGAAAGAGAAATGACTACTTCTATTGAGCTGATTAACACCATGTATACAGGGTTGTGCAAGAGTTATTCCACGGATGTTGTTGACTTTCATATTGAAGACATTCTTAATTCCCTTACTTTATATGAGAATAAATTGCAGAAGGGGAAAGTAGGGAAGATTATAAGAGACAGGTCCGATTTTCAAACCAGACATATCTTCACATGGCTGAGAGAGGATGCATGCATGGGGACACTGATACAGTGAGCACCGCGACGACGACGGAAGTGATAACGAGTGTGGTTCGGAATGGATACATAGAATGGCACAGACACAGAAGAGATTGTTGATGAGAACTCACAAGCTGGTGTCATAAACTCTGGAATACGTTCTATTGACTTGGGGGCTAAGAGGAAAGTGATAGTTACAACTGCGCAAGTGCATCGTGATAAATCTGATGCAAGAGAAGATATCAATTCTGGTGATTTTTTACGACATCACAGCATAGAGTTCCCTTTACCCATGAAGGTGAATACATTCAAGATGAATCGAGAACACTCGAGAGCGGCGAGCTTACGAGGGAAAAGGAAATGGGATCAAACACCAAGCAACCAGATAAGTATAAAAAAAGAGTTTTCCAACAGCAAGAGGGACTAGTTTTGAACTTATCTAGTGTTGAATTGAATGAACATCAGCTGGCTGTTTTGGGAAAAGGTCTTTCTTTTATTCCCACCAGCCGTTCATGTTATGCAGATGTTATCTTAGATATTAAAACATTCACTAGGAATTTGACTTTAAAGTTGCTATACAAAGATAATAACAATACTCAAAAAGTTCAGAATGTTTTTTCCAAACCTAGTTCTTTTATTCCTAATAATCATATGCTAATCAGCGCATTTGAAAAGTTATGTATACGTGATATCTATGATACATGCATTGGTCATGGTTTTGATACTTTGAATGACAGATATTCCAACATGTCGCGACATGAAAAATGCGCTCTGAGGGAGCTTGAGCATGATACTCGACTCACTATCAGACCAGCGGATAAAGGAGGCCTGATAGTGGTCTTAGATAGGAACTGGTATGAATCTCAGATGTTTGCTAGTTTGACTGTCAGTTCCTTCTATTAGGAATTAGATGTAGGACAGATTTCCACTCATATAGCAGATGTACATGTTGTTCTGAAAGGTTTATTTGAAGAGCAGATAATAGATGAGAAGCTATTGGATTACTTCTTAGTAGACAAGCTGACAATACCTATATTACAAGGCCTACCTAAGGTCCACAAGTCTATTAGAAATCCACCTATGAGACCAATTGTCTCCAGTAGAGGTTGGTGTACGGAATCCATTTCCATTATTATAGAGAAGCATTTGAGACCAGCCTTGAATAACAGAGAGCATGTTCTTAGAGACACTGAACATTTTTTGAAGGATTTATATAGCTATTTTTCTACACATAGTGATTTCACAGCATCTTTTGTCACCTTAGATGTGGTCTCTCTATTCACAGTAATTCCGAATATAGAGGGGCCGGTGGCTACACAAGAGTTTTTGAGGAATTCTACTCAGTACACCACTGATACTGTTATTTTGCTACTTCGACTTTTAGAATTGGTTTTAGAACATCATTTGTTCTTGTTTAGTGGTCATGTGTATAGACAATGCAATGGCGTGGCTATGGGCACTTCTTGTGCCAATAGCTACACCAATGCTGTTATGGCCAGCTGGGAGGAGAAATACATTTTTGAAGGTCCTTTCAGTCATTTCATCTCATTCTATCGGAGATTTGTAGATGATGTTTTTATTTTGTGGGAAGGGAATGGTGAACAGTTGATTGATTTTATGAGTTATATAAATAATACCACTTCTTTTTTACACTTCACATATAGGATGTCATGTGAGAGTATGGATTTTTTGGATGTAGTGGTTCTTAGGGATCTTGACGGAAAGATGTACACAAAGCAATATAGAAAAGATTATCATGTTAACCACCTCTTACACCGCAGTAGTGCACATCCACCACATGTATTCAAAAATGTTGTTACGAATCAGTAGATGAGAGCTTCTAGACTAAATGTTAGGGATGAAGATTTTAACCATGAATTAAACAGGGTTGTGATGTTTTTAAAAGACAGAGGATACAATGACAGAAGCCTCATAGAGCATGTACCAAATGTGGTAGAGAGGAGAGGGAACCAAGCCAAACCTTTCTTCACTAAAAAGATTAATCCTCCAGGTGATGTTATGACGAGATCCACTCACACTAATTTGAAGATTTCTCTGAAGTATACTACAGATGTTAGTAAATATATTGATATTGTTAAAAAACATTGGCAGGTCTTGATGACTGATCATGATATAGCGAGATTCGTTGATCCTGTTCCTAGGTTTAGTTTTAGAAATGATAAATCACTTAAGAGGAGACTATGTTACCCTAAAGAGGATAGGATAGGTACTGGTCAAGCAGGCACTAGACCCTATGGACATTGTAATTGGTGTGAGTATATGGATAGTAGCTATGTATTTCATCACCCTGACCAAGACAGAGACTTTTATTTTAAGGTTCCCGCCACCTGTGAAAGTCAACATGTGGTCTATCTTGCCTGCTGTTATGTCTGTATTAAATTTTATGTTGGCAAGACAGACAGATATCTTAAGGACCGTATCAGGGAACATGCATACAATATTAGAAAGGGCAATAAGACTAATGCATTAGCCAAGCATGTCATCAATACAGATGTTTCTCATGTTTTTAAATTTAGGGTGATTGCACTGATACATGAGATTATGAGATCTGGTGATATATGTAATAAGACAGAGAATTTGGAGGTAATTTGGATTACTAGATTGAGGAGCACTGAGGGGCATGG